>NC_056744.1:822954257-823084257 GCF_019279795.1 Protopterus annectens
CTAACGGACTTCCCAACCTAACTAGTAAAACAAATCAAGCAAGTAGAAGACCACAAGTAGGCTCTGCTCAGTACTAGGAGTCACCCGCCCTTGAGGTCTTCCTGCATTTGGACATATTCCTGAGCGTATTGTTACCAAAACCTGGTCTATATGCTCAGAGAGCACTCCCTCTGTACCTGAGTTTTGCCCATACCACGCCTTTAGACTGAATGGAAGCTGTGGTGGTGTGTCCATATTTATTAGAGACCACATTGCCTTGGGGCAGACTCTGAAAGAATCAAATCACACTAAATAAAATTAAATATCAGATCATAGCCTGCTACAGGGCCCTCTCTATGTCCCCTGAAACCCATGTTCGATTCCTCTATATTCTGCATAAACTTCCTGTAAGTTGTTAAAACAAAGAGTCTCCCATCCATTAAAGAATAAATAAATAAATACATAAGAATTTTAAGGCTAAATAAGCATGTTATTCTTTCTGGGGAACCTGCAAGACTCACTTCTTTGTACAATCCAGTTTTATGATAAATATGGAAAAGGAGGACATATTTGTCTGGACTGTCCGATATTGATAGTACATGAGAAGGAAGGTTGTGAAGAAGGGGAAGGGGAAAACAATGTCGAAAATGATATCCATGACACTGATGGTGCAAGAACATTTAAAGGTGCACAACATGCATGCAAATGAAATTCCTGATGCTGAAAATTCTAATTATCTGGATGAAGATGGTGCCAATGAAATTATGTTTACTGCTGCAGTAACAAAAAAAGGCATGATGTCTTAAATGATACAGGGGAGGGAGAGGGTGAGATTGAAGGTGTTAAAGGTGAGGATGCAATTGAAAATAGGCTTATGAAAAGAACAAAGTTATTAGATTTGAAACAACTGTTAAAAATGGAAAAGCATAATTTGAATACAGTCTCTCTGAATAAATAAAAGTATAAAGAGTGAGATATGAGTAGCAATGATACGTGAATGCTATAAATCAGTAACTGCTAAAGTTATTTGGTTAGAAGAGCCAAGAATGTAGACATGGGGCAGAAAGAGTAGTTCCAATATTTGTAGGGAAAAAGTGGTATAAAGCCTTTGGAAAGAGTTATGTTTGGGAATTGCTGTCGTAATAAAAAAATTAAAGAAATAAATATTTTAAGATTGTGGTAATTCCAAGCAGATTGTTTATTTCTAATATAAAAAGTGACCACAGGATATTATGTGTTATAGTATTCTATGCATATACTAGTATTGGGTAAAAAGTAAAACTGTTTCAGGAACGGAAAATATATTTCTTTTCAGTGGACATAGTTGTCATAGAGGGTTTTAAATGTAATTTAAGAAAATATGTATAGAAGTAAATCAAGATGTAAATGCATATTAAGATGTGATAAAGTGAAATACAGGTGGTTGACTTTGGGGGAGAGAAAAAATGTAAACGGATAATCTTACTGCTGAAATTGATTATGTATTCTTATCAGAAGGTTTAACAGAATGAAAGGGGAGTGAAACAACCATATTTTACCTACCATGAAACTGTATGGATAGAATAAGAATATGCTGAAGATATCAATAAAGTTAGAGAAAGGGTTAAAATGATTGCTGTGGAATGTTACAGAAGTAAAATAATTCCTATATCTGCTTAAGAGATTACCTGGAATAATTGGTGGGTATTATACAAAGACAAATGTAAAAAGGTACATAGCATGATGGAGCAGAAAATAAGAGAAGAGTTAAAAATAATGATAGTCCAAGTTTATAAGGGAGTGCTATAATACAAACTCCAGAATTGTCCGAAGTTAACATCATTAATAATAGAATCATTTAAAATACAAATTTCAGATTCAAAAGGTTTTATTTTGTTTCTGTAGTCGGCCACCAAAAGTTTCATCATTACAACCCTAGTCTGATTAAATAGTTATTACAATAGATTTGAAGGCAATAAGGAAAACTATCCAGGATAGCTGGAAAATTATTTTAGGAAGTCCTGTATTGACAGCAGTCTCAGGTCATGAGTCTTATTTAACATACAAGAAATCATTAAATGTTAGAAATATGCTTGAAAAAGCAAAATGCTTTTGCCCTAATGGGACCACAAAGTTTGGCACCGTTAAATGCAGTGCATGTAAATATTGCAGGTACATCAGCAATTGTTCTAGTGTGGTTGTAAAGGGCACAAACAAAACCATTATAACTAGAGGCAGATACAACTGTAACACACATGGGGTAGTCGATCTGTACAGTTGTGAAACGTGAAAGTTTCTATATTGGAAAGACAATTTGAAAACTTTCCAAGAGAATGTACGAACTAACGCTGGCCATAAGGCAGAAAGATAGTGACAATGCAGTGGCCAGACACACTTTGGTATGTAATAACTTTAGGAAATGTAACTTCTTTGTAAGGTCAGCACAGCAGGATTTAGTGGTGATTGCAATGTTTTGCTTGAATGCAGAGAAGCTGAGTGGCAGATTAGGCTCGCTGCTGATAAAACACAAGGACTTAATGAGCACATTAATTTAAAATGTTTCCTTTTGGCACAATGGTTATAATAACGCCATCATTTTATAAACTATTAAAGACTTTTTTAATCAAATTTTATTTATTATATTCAATCTAATACTATTTTCATTGATATACATTTTAGAGTAGAAGTTTATAAATGTTATCACTTTCCTAATAGTATGATTATACAACTTTAAGAATTTTTGGCTTTATTTGCATGTTATGTTCTGATTTGTCAGTACCAGCACATGATTTATGGTGGATTCTTTTAAATTGCAGTTATTTCATATTTATTTATTTATTTATTTTCTGAAGTTCTGTAATGAAATAAAAAGGAACAGAAACGCTCAAAATATTTACTAGTAGAGTGTCTCCCTGGCAGCCTTTTCAGTTGTTTGCTGTTGTTGTTTAGAGGTTTTTTTGTACATGGTGTTTGGATTGAAATAAAGAAATTGATTATAAAATGATGAGGGAATGTACAAGATACAAGGAGAAGAAAAAATGCAGATTTTGAAAATAATTTGGTGATGTGGGCAACAACAGGAAGAATAAGAGAAGGAAGAGGCTTTAAAAGCTTAATGGGAGACATTACTAAGACAAATGAGGATTTTAATAAAACAAGGTAACAATTTTGGATTAAGTATAAAGAAAAATGTAAGATTCTGTATATATGAGAATGAAAAGTAATGGAAGAAACAAAAATGTGGATATAGTAATGTGACACAACAGTATGCCGAAGTGTTAGTGATGGTAATGAAAATGACTAGAAAGAGACTTTATGAGAATAATATGCAGATGATAAAGTATATCATGTTCAGAAAGGAAAGAAGACATCATTCTACTTTTTGGAAATTGTGTGAAATATGAAAATAATAATAGAGTATGCAAAAGCATTTTATAAGAAGAAAATAAAGGAAGAATGTGATAGAACATGGAAAGATAAAAAACAAGGGGGAGTGAAATGGTTAGAAAGAGAAATTGTTGAAAAAGAAATGGATGGAGCATTAAAGGAAGTGAGTATAGAGAGTGTACCTAGGTTACATGGAATGTGTTACTTTTTATTTATTGTTCTTTTTCTATTATAAAGATAATACACATGGCGAAGGATGGGTTTTTAAAAGGAATAACTGAATGGATGGAAGAAATTTTAAGAATAAATAACTGTGTGATGAATTTATAAAATTCATAACATAAATTAGAAAAGTGAAAGGACACATTTTAGGAATCAGAAGCCAATTGTATCAAGTAATGTGAATTATAAGATTTTTATGAAAATTCTATAAAAGAGATTTAGTAAAGTGATACTTGATATGGTTAATGAATGTATGTATGCATGGTATAGTAGGAAAGGAAGTAGGAAATAAAGACAGGTAGAGTTTTATCTCTGTGTGTCTTTTACACAGATGATTTAGTGTCATAACAAAAAATAAGGTTTGGATGAGGGAGCTGATAGCAAAGACAGAGGAGGAATTAAAAGAAGGCTTAAGAATGAATAAAGAAAAAAATCAAAGAATTTGGGACTACAGTGAAAATAGGTGGGGTGTATTTTTACATGCATGAAATCAGTATACTAGGAATACAAAATCTGGTAAGGAAGATATGGTAGAAAACAATGGGAAAAAATACTGGAAGAGAAAAAATGTAGTGCAAATAATGTGGAAATATGTCAGATGTCACGTAAGAAAAAAGTGTATTTGATATGCTCTTGTGTGTTGGGCAAACTGAGGTATGTTGGGAGTGTGCATTCATTTCCAGCAGAGAAAAATAATTATTGGAGACAATTTTCAGCATTATATTCAAGTGGAATCTAATAAAAGGGATTTATTTTATCCCCAAGAAGAATGGGGGGCTGGAATTTATAATTCCTGTTGTATACTTTACATCTGCACCGTTAGTTTAGATATCGAAGAAGAAAAAGATGAGACAAGAAGCAAAAGTATTGTTGGAGGTGTGATGTTGAAAAACATGAATAAGTTTAGCATGATTTCATACTGGGAAAAACAAGGAGAAGAAGAAATGTGAGATAAAATAAATAGCTGAATAGGTAGTTAACATAAAAATATGGAAATTGGAAATGGAAGTAGTAAATGCTAAAAGGTAAGGATGATATGAAAGAATTATGGAACAAAAGTATTATGTTAAACCATGGAATGGTCTGAAGAAAAAAAAAGAATTAAAGAAAACCTATAATGGAGAGACAGGAAGGATTTAAAGAAGATTGGAAGGTTTCTGACTTTTTTGGAGACTGCTATTAAAAACATTACCTGTTAAGACACACATGAAATAAAACAACACAAAGAAATATTATGTAAAGCATTTAAAGTTGAAGAATGTACTGAACAATTTCTTCTGACACAAAAAGTTAGAAAAGTTTTGGTAGATATTAAAGGAACAGCATAACTATGTATGTTTTAGGGGAATAGATAATAATATGATAGTCTATGGAAACATATTTATATGGAAAGATGTACAAGAGAAAAGGATGTATATGGTGTTTTTTATAACTTTATTGAATATATGGAAATGTACATGTGAAGAACTGTTATGAAATGAACTCTGGGTGTCTTCTTTAACTGTTCTAGTCTTAGCTGTTCATAGACAACTGGGCATGTCAAAACAATTCTGTCTTGGTTTGTGATTTGTTGTGGAGTTGACTGGTAAGAGAAGTTTTATTTGAATTTATATTGCATTTGTTACCACTATTTGTAACTGTTTGTAAGTAGGAAGAGACTGCTTATTAACAAGCTTTACTTTGATTTATATTTTGTTGTTTTACTTTTAATTTCACTTTTGGTTGTGAGAAAGGGATAGGTTTTGGACAGGCAAGCTCTAGCCACCACAAGGGGCCTAGACAGCTATAAATTTACACAGACTGCAGAGAAGAAAATTCTGAGCATATCAAAACAATCCTGTCTTGGTTTGTGATTTGTTGTGGGGTTGATTGATAAGAGAAGTTTTATTTATTTATACTGTTAAAAGGAGGTGCGACTGCGAGCTATAGTGAGCAGAAGCTACTGCACCTTCGCATGCGACGTAAAGAAATGACAACTTCTGTCTGGCTGGTAGAACTTGTATGGTCAGAACAACTTTATTGTATTTTATTATTTAGTTGTATATTGCTGGTATAATTTTTGTCATAGAAGTTGATTTAAGTTCATTTAAATTCTTTGCTACTTTGTGTATTTTTTTCCTTTGCAATATTTTATTCAATTAAAGCTGAATATGAATTCCTTAAATGAGTATGCAATTAATGATTTGCTAATGCACAAGTATCTTGTACAGTGTAATAAATGCTATGCATATTTAAAGGTAACAGCTGATAACACTGGTGATCTTTGTTCCTCATGTCAAAAGTTGGATGATTTGCTTACCATTGTTAGAAGCAAATCTCGACTTAATGATGATGATTGCACATGTGTAATTGGCATGGCTTGGAGAACTGTTGTATCATATATTAATGACTGGACTGATGAACTAAATAATGTTAGGCATAGAACAAATAGAACAGATTTAGGAAATGATGCATATATTTTCTGCAAAGAACATTCAAGTCCTATGAAAGATGATGAGGCCCCTGAGAACTATGCATTTGTGGATGCAAGTACTCAGCAATCTGAGGATCCGGTTTGTTTAGAAGGAAACAAAAAAAGAAAGAAAGGAAGAAGTTCTCAACAAATAACAAGGAAGAAAAAGAAACTGATGACTGTAAAGGAAAGAGAATACGTAGTAAAATGGATTCTGCTTTGTTATGTAACACACTGGTGGCAGGGAATGAAGAT
Source organism: Protopterus annectens (assembly GCF_019279795.1). NCBI lineage: Eukaryota > Metazoa > Chordata > Ceratodontiformes > Protopteridae > Protopterus > Protopterus annectens. Next base: position 822,960,532 of record NC_056744.1, read on the forward strand.
ATCTGTCTATCAGAAAACCCTCAGCCTACAGAAAAAGGCATCACCTTTCCAATGGAAAAGGTAGAAAAAAGAGGCAAGGGGCAGGTGAGAAGGAAGAAATCAAAACTAAACATGGAAGGATTGAAGAACATTACTGTAAGAAAAAAGAAGAGAAAGACAGATGATGACTACATGGCTCAAGCTGTGAATTTACAGTGCCAGCTGGATGAGAATTTAATACGCAATGAAAACAGTGGAATTAATAAGACTAATAGTGATGAAGATCTATCCTTCATAACAATTGATAGAGCTGAAATGACTGTATAAGAAGCTGAAGATTCTTCAGAGATGGTCAGCAAAGATATTCTTGTAATTGGAGATTCAGTTATTAGAGGAACTGATACTTATATTTGCAGAGATGAAGAGATGATAATGAACATCAAGTAGTGTTATGCTTGCCAGGAGCAAAAATAGAAGATGTGAAACAAGCCTTGGAATGCCTTAATGTAAGGAAGTATGGATTTGTTTTTTATTCATGTTTGTAGAAATTATGTCACCAACAAAGATTCTCTGACTGTTAGTCGGGAACTGACAGCCCCCCTAGATAGTATAGCTTGTACTGGCGTTAGGACATATTTTTCACAAATCACCTATAGAAAGGATAGTCAGGTCACTGTAAATGAAAAGATTTTTTGAATAAACACCTACATGGAAAAATGTCCTGTGTTAAAAAATGGAAATGTATAGAACATCCAATCCTTCTTTTGGGCACACGTGTTCAGACAGGATGGTGTGCATTTGTTTAGATCAGGGAAGAGAATTTTTGCAGCAGATATTTTGCAATATTTGACAAACACTAGCCAGGATTATTGCCAGGTCAGAAATGTAGCAGTTTACAGATAACAACATCTGATGCATCTCTGATGGTTGTTAATGCTAGGAGCATAAAATAATAAAGTGTATTTATTAGAAAATTTGCTATGTTCCCACAAGATTGATGTTGTTATAGTTTGTGAAAGATGGTTAAAGAACAATGACTGGAAACGAGTTCTGTCAGGGTATAAATGTTTTTACTGTAACAGACATTCTAACAAAAAAATTAGGTGGAGGTGTTATGATAGACATTAAATATAGCTATGAGACTTGTGATTATTACATGTTCAATGATAATACCCATACTATAGACTGTGTAACTGTGACAATAAAGACAACCCTGGAACATATAACAATTGTTGGAGTGTACAGACCACCAAAGTCAAGTGCAGATGACCTAGAGGAATTCATACATTTCTGACATGAAACACAGGAGGGAAGAATAATATTAGCTGGGGACTTAAATTTACCAGAAACAGACTGGAATAATATTGATTCAACAACGTTAGTAAAGAAATTATTCACAGAGTATATTCAGGAACAATAAATGCTTCAGATTGTAAAAAAAACCCTTCCAGGAGATGGAATATACTAGATATTGTTTGTGTTCCTAAAGAAATTACTGTAACTTCAAGTCAAGTTTTACCACCATTGATGTGCAGTGATCATGGGGTCATAAAGGTTAATTTGTTGCTAGATAATTCTGCCAAACTGAAATCTAAGCCAATGCACAGAAGGTTAATTACAGATTATAGGGAAACAAAAAAGTTTCTATATAAAACTAACTGGAGTGAGGTGTTCAGTGGAAAAACTGCAGATGGAATGTGGAAAGTTTTGAAAGAGAAATTGTTTGAGTGCAAAAAGTAAAAAAAATGTTTAACAACAGGATCTAGGCACATAACATCAGGGGGTATATTTCCATAAGAACAAGATACCTGATTAAGGTGAGAGACAAAAAATATAAGAAATGGAAGAGAGGTCGAACTACAACTCTGAAAACTGAAATAAACAAGCTGGACAAACAGATTAAGCATAGTGTTAGACAAGATCAAGAAAAATTTGAAGAAAATTTATATAAAGATATTGAGCATAATAGGAAACTTTTTTATAGATACATAAGATGTGGAAGGAGTAAAGATACACACATTGATAAACTGTGTGCAGATTCTAAAATTTATTCTCAGACACAACAGATTATAGATATATTTACAAAATCTTATGCAAAACAGTTTGAATCCACAAAAGGGGTGGTAAGTTGTCTTAGTGACATCTAGGTAACCCCAGATACTGGAATCAAATTAGATTATATTGAAAAAGAACTGTGCAAACTGGATCCAAACAAAGTGCAGGGAGGAGACGGAATAAGTAAAAATAATTTGAGAACACTTAAGCAAGAACTTACACTGCCATTATATCTATTATTCACTAGGTCATATAAATATGAGGAGATTCCTCAAGATTGGAGACATGCACTTATTAAACTTGTGTTTAAGGGAAAGGGAGTAGGACAAACCTAGATTCATATAGACCCTTAAGTCTACTTTCATGTTGTGGAAAAATAATGGAGAAGGTAATACTGGATAAGTTATTGTCAGAACTGGATAGGTTGGGACTTGAAACCATATATCAGCATGCATATGTTGAAATTAGATCTATTGCCACCTGTAACATGATGTAATATAACAATATAATAACAGCTATGAATGAAAAATTGTGCTGTGATATGATTTATATAGCTTTAACTTCAGCATTTGACAGGGTCATGCACAAAACACTGATCAGTATATTAGTACAACTAAGTATTGATGTACTGTTGATAAGATGGATAGCTGCATGGCGTACAAATAGGACATGGCAAGTATCACACACCAACTGGACAAGTGAAATCCTTGGTTACAGTCAAGGTGTCCCACAGGGCTCTGTATGAGGCCCTTACTTGTTTAGATTGTATCTTTCAGACCTTACTTTTTCATCTGAGGTGTTCTACAGTCTATATGCTGACGGCCTGAAATTAAGTAAACTGATTACAAGTGTTACAGATAAGGCATGTCTGCAAAATAATTTGACTAAATTGACCATTTGGGCACAGGAGAATAATATGTTGATAAATACATAAAAAACTAAGCATATGAGATTTGGGAGACATAAACTGAAAGTTGAATATTTAATACAGCACACAGTGATTGAAACTGTAGACTCATTTAAGGACCTGGGTATATGGGTAGATTCAGCTATGTGTTTTTCTAATCATATCAACCAATTGGCTAATGATAGTTATAGAACTATAGGCTGTATAAAAAGATTTATAAAGTCTAGGAAATCAAACATAATGAAGTCATTGTTTGTTAATTACACTAGACCCAAACTTGAATATGGAATAACAATACGAAAACCCTATAGGAAAACAAGCATGAATAAACTGGAAAGAGTACAGCGGAAATATACTAAGGGCATCCATGTATGTGAAAATCTAAATTATTATGAAAGACTAAAATATCTGAACTTGTACAGTGTTTCTTACAAATATTTAAGAGGAGATCTTATTCAGGTATATAAGTCATTTAGGGATAACTACCTCTGGGAATGTTTGGGGTTATCAAAAAGTACTAGAGAATTGTCAGATAACCTATGTAGAAGATTCTATAGGAATGAGAAGTGTACTAATTGGTTCTCTGATAGCTGATGCTTGGAACAGACTACCAAATTACATTAAAGCAAGTAATAGTTTAGATATTTTTAAGAACAGCCTGGACATTTATTATGGGAACAAGTGTTTTGGCATATTGGCAAGCTAGAAGGGCTTTAATGCCCATGCTTGAAACATTTGTATGTATGTATGTATGTATGTATGTATGTATGTATTGCAGCCAGGACCTTCTCTGTCAGGCAACATGCATGAGCTATCATGTGCTCATACCTGTCTACATGCTCAGGCAAGGTGCAAAATCCATGGGGAAGGAATGGAGCTGTCACTCTAACACATAGCCATGTTTAAGTGAGGTAAGTGTGAAAGCATTTTGTTTTTTTTTAAACAAGAAACATCTTTATTGAATTATCACTTATGACATAGGCAATCATACATTATATAAATGAAAACAAACCATGTTAACATATTTTCAATTACAAACATTGTACATCACACATAATCTTCTATACAGTCATAATTAAACATTACATAGCTCATTCATTCTCTGCCTTCCCTTAAACCTTATTCCTCCTCCTCCGAAACATTATTCTGGATGCATTGTTTCCAAAATTCCCATTTTTTTCTATGTAATTTGCTCCTGTCCTTTTCTAACGATTCCACTTACAGCTCTTTTATATTCACTACTTCTAGTACAGTTAGTTTAGATTTTGATTTCCATTTTCTAGTAATTGTTTTTCTGGTAGCTAACAGAATCAAACTTAGCAAGGCTTTACTATGTATAGGCAATTCCAATTTTCTATCACAGCTCAAAAAAATAATTTCCTTAATTACACCAGTTTGCTCACCCAATAATTGTAACATGGTTGGTAGTCTGTAGGAAATTTTTAAAGTCTGCCAACTCATTAAGTGTGACAGCTTTGAAGAGTAGAGTAGGAATTTAGTAGTATGATTTAGGGGTAACTGGGGGATTCAAGGTTAGGTTGTGGGGTATGGGGTAAGGGTGAGGGTGTAGTGGAATACATTGTAGAATGTCACTGGAACTATGTGAAATATGAAAGAAGTGTACTTATCTTTTGAATGATACACAATATGTTAATATTGGTGAAAGTATCTTATGCTGTTAAAGAACAGAATACAAAAGTAAAGCTCCTGTTATTCTTATGTATAAATGTTACAGGATCATTAACATCCACCAAAGTTAATGCCATCCCAGGTAGAGGAGAGTTTGGTTTAGTGTCTCATATGGAGAATGGCATAATCAGGAATGCAAGCACCCCCTTTATGCAGTATTGGAAAGGCATCCAGCTACCTGCTATGGGAATAAAATCCACAGTTTTCCAACAATAAAGCCATGTGTGATACTTGTTGAGTTACTAACACTTTTATCTGCAATAAGTACAACTGAAATTACTGGAAATTAGTTATGTCACTTTCCAAATATTGAAAGTTTCCTTGTTATACTGTTTTCTCATGCAGAATCAAATTTTCAAAGTATTAGCAATCGATTTTCAGTAATACACAAGAAATATACCGTGCTCATGATGATGAAATATGCAGGTAATACTATGGTTGAAAGGACTGAAAATAATGATTTCTTGGAGGGGGCAATCTTGTCACTATGTACTCCTACAGTCCCTACTTTTCCCAAATATTCAAACACATTCTAGACATTCATCTTTAGTTAGTTTTTTTTTTTGTAACTTGCCTAAACCTTTCTAGCCTAGACACAAAATGCAGTGCTACTTCTATTAGATATATTTGTTTTTATGTGTTATATAATTGTCCTGTCATGTCCAACGTCCTCATAGTTTTAGGTAGGTAAGCTCATAAACAAATAAGTCCCATGCACATTATCCTTGTATTTAGTCTTTCTTCAGTTCATGCAAACAACCATTTTCCGCAGGTGCTTCCAGAAATTTCAGCAAAATTATTAAGTAAGCCAAACATTCCTGCTAAATCCAACATTTTTATCTTGTATGAAGGATAAAGGAAGATACTTCTTTCACTTTAAGTAAATCCGATCTTACAGCAAAACATTCCTTAAATGTTTTTGTATTTTAAGTTATTTGCCCACGCATCCGCTTGTTTCAAGTCCATATTTCTACTGTATATGTTTTTCATTATTTATCTACTTTTATTCATGTGTTTTACATGTAACCATGGTTCTTTTGTTTTACACACAAATATGTCTCTTTGTAGTTATTTTTATTCAGTTTACCTACAATCTTTTTCTTCATAATCATCCTCTCATAAATTCCTGATCTGTGGTCTGCTCCATATCAAATTCTATATTAAGTGAACCCCTCCAGCAGTATGCACTATTGTTTATATAGTAACCCTCAAGCATTGTAGAATAGTTAATTTCTCAAGAAGTATTACAAGGAAAAATATGTCATGTCTTCTATCAAGTTTTCATTAATAATACCCCTTGGTATGAGTTGCTGCAAAAACAGTTGCTAGCTTCAGTATGTCACACTTAACATGCTTATTACGACAATACCATTCTTCATTATTCATATAAGTTTGTTATAGCCATTGCTTTCTAGTATGTTAATTTCTTTTCCACTTCCAAATGAATATTTTCACTGCAAACCTGGAAGACTGCCGTTAGGTGCATATGTGTGAGACACTCATGTTCTTTCATCAGCTTCAATTTTTTTCTGAATTGGATTTTATCATCTAAAGACTATCATGACAAATTTTGCCTCAGACCTTTAATTATTTATTTAATTCACTTCATAGTAAAACCTAAGTCAGTGCAGTTTGATGAATTACATTTAAGGTATATTATTTTTGGTCATTCTAGAGCACATGCAGCTAAACTGTCCAAAGTATTGCAGTGCTCATTTCAACACATAATTCCCTCAAGCTAAAGAAAACATTATTGTATTTACACTATATAATAAATATCAGTCATTCATTTCAGAGTTACTTCAAAAGGCTAGGCTTAACTGCATGTCGCACAATGCCTTTCCATTTTAATAATGATTGTCTTGTATATTCCTAACTGAGCCATTGACAATACACAACCACATCCACTGTCATCTGATAATGACAGTTTATGACATCCTTTACAGAAATATATACCCATTTCTTTTTCATTTCTTCAGGTCACAGTTACAGCATTGTCCTTGAAACAAACTTGTCTTATTTTATTCCTCTGTGGTTAGATACAATCAAATTCAGCAGTTTATTGTATTGCATTCTTCTCAACAAATGAATAGCAGGAAGGCAAATTATTCAATACATTGTTTTACTTGAAGTTATATTCTTGTAATGGCTGACACCATTTCAAAATCCTCTCCTTCTGGACTTTTATGGGATATACACACTTAAAGAGGTTACAAATGTTCTTTGTGTTTCACTGTTGCAGTCATCGCATTTGGGTTATCCCTGCCAGGGTAGCCCTTGGCCAGCCCAAATACCAGAGACTTAGTATTTCTGTGTCAGTTGCTGTCGCTTGAGGACTGATGTCAGGTTGTCGGTGATATAAAGTAAGGCAGCCGACACCATTACATCAGTCTTTCTTGCAATGGAGCCCAAAGCAGAAGCAGTTCGCATGAGTGCCAGTTGGCTGCTACCTGAGTTTTCGTTTCCGAACTGAAGTTTAAGTCTTCTAAAGCTAAGTAACCCATTGGGGATCCTTTTTTCTTGCACTAACCGATGTCATAAAAGGTTAATAATTGTCCCACCTGTGGAAAGGAAATACCACACTGAGATTTCCACTCTTACTGCGTCACTTGTCTAAACCCAGACCACAACATCCCCCGTTGTCACTTCTGTGCTTTGTTCAACACCAGAACTATCCATCATCGGGCTCTTATTGTAGCCAGATATTTTTGTTTACAGTCCTTGAATTCTGATATGGCTTCGGTGAGCCATCTGACAGCAGATCTTCTGAAAAAACGAAAAGATAAAGACAGAGACAGACCGTACAGGTCCAAACCTACCGACGATGCTTCCGTTAAGCTAGTCGTCAGTCCTCTGGTACTCAGTGAGGTGCTTTCACAGCCCCTGATGTCCACTTCAGTTGATTCGCAGGTCACTACTGAGACCCTTTCAGAGTCTGGTATGCCGCAAAACTCTTCTTTATCTAAGGATCCTGCGGTCGTCTCTACCTTGGATGGGTCCAGAGCTGCTGAGCAGGCACCAGCTTCTGAGGAAGTCCTTTGCACCACCGAATCTTGACACAAACCAACGTCTTCTTTCGTGACTACTGTTCTTTCGAAAACAACTGAGTTCCTTAGGCCCAGGGTTTGAACCACACCCAAGAAAGACCAATTAAGCAGAAACCTCCTGGACCCACATGAGTTGCAGCTCAACAGAAGTACCTTCACCCTAATAACTCAGAAATGGGGAACACTGAAGGACGACCTCTTTGCCTCCCACACCAACCATCAGCTCAGCAAAATTCTGCACCAGGGAGCATCACTGCATGGCTTGGAAAGTGGATGCGCTGTCCTTCCCCTGGGTCAACCTCTCAGACTATGCCTTTCTTCCCCTACCACTCATCCCCAGGGTACTGCTCAAAATAAGGGAGGAAAAACCAAGGGCCATTCTTATAGCTCCAGACTGGCCCCAACAACACTGGTACCCCTTGCTGTGCAGCCTGTCCCCGCTGCCTCCATGGCATCTTCCTCAGATTCCAAACCTCCTAAACCAGAGGGATAGGGGAATTCATGCATCCCCAATTGCAGACACTCAATTTGGCAGCTTGGCTTATTCCCTAACCCTGAACCAATCTGCCATCTACAGTAAACAGGTTCTGGATGTTATCTGTGAGGCCAGATGCCCTAGCACCAGAAAGTCTTATGCAGATAAATGGAAAAGGTTATGCACCTGGATCCAGGCTAAGGGGGCCAATACAGCACAGCCCCCCATCCCTCTCATCCTGGATTATTTAGCTGACCTACTACACAGTGGTCTCTCTTTCTCCTCTATAAAAATTCATGCCTCTGCTATTTCTGCTCATTTTCCCACTGAGCAGCCCCTTTTCTCACATCCTTTGATCAAACAGTTCCTCAGAGGGGCTAGCAACTTGAGGCCCCCCCAGAAGGGCACCAACACCAGCTTGGGACCTTAACTTTGTCTTGGAAAAGCTCACCCTGCCTCCTTTCAAACCAGCTTCTTCTGCAGAGCTAAAATTTCTCTCCTGGAAGACAGCATTCCTTCTGGCCATCACTTCAGCCAGAAGACTCTCTGAGCTGCAAGCACTCATGGCTGTGGAACCCTTCATCATCTTCCATGCAGACTGGGTATCCCTTAGAACTAACCCATCCTGTATGCCCAAGGTGGTGTCCAGTGTGATTCTCAACCAATTCATTCATTTTCCCACTTTCTTTCCTAATCCCCAGAACAAGGGGGAAAGGATTCTTCACTCTCTAGATGTGTACAGACAGCTCATATACTATCTGGACAGGACTAAATCCTTCAGAAAGTCTGATCAATTGCTGGTTAGCTTTGCTGCACAGGGGCAGAAGGCAAAGCCATCTCCAAGCAAACAATTTCCAAATGGATAGCACACTGCATCCATTTCTGCTACAAACAGCATGGTAAGCCTCCCCCCAAGGGGGTCAGGACACACTCCACCAGAGGAGCCTCCACCTCTGCAGCTTTCCTCAGAGGAGACCCCACCAGGGACATCCTGGAGGCTGCCACCTGGACATCTGTTCGCACTTTTACCAAGCATTACCACCTGCCTCTCTTCTCCAAATCCAGGGCAGGGTTTGCCTCTGCAGTCTTGCAGGGCATCCTAGCTAGCCCCTAGCTTCCTTGACTGCCTCCATCCATTTCCTCAGCTTTGGGAATCTCCCCAAATGTGATGACTGCAGCAGTGAAACACGAAGAACATAGTACAGTCATGTACACATACCATAAATGTAGATGTTCGAGTGTATTCACTGTTGCAGTCCTGGTTTCCCCTCCATCCCTTTTTTTTCTCTTTCTCCTTTTATTACCATTCTTCCTTGTTGTTATCCTTTCCTTACAAGGGACATATTGGTATTTATTTTCCACTGGTGGGATTCTTCCACCAGAACCTGACCTCCTACTTTGGGGACTCCTGAGTGACAGGTTAGGGCAAGAAAAACTGATGTAATGATGTCGGCTGCCTTACTGTATACCACTGACGACATGACGTCAGTCCTCAAGTGACAGCAACCAACACAGAAATAGTAAATCTCTGGTATTCGGGCTGGCCAAGGGCTACCCTGGCAGGGATAACCCAAATGTGATGACTGCAACAGTGAATACACTTGGAACATCTACATTTCTGGTAAGTGTACACAACTGTACTTTTTAAGGACACTTAACATTACTTTTAACATGTTTTCCATTATAATTAAACAACTGAAGTAGTTAAACTTGGCTAATTTCTGTTACTAGTGTGTTTGTGGAATATAGTAAATGCTTTGGTGCTGTTGTTGTTTATTAGTTGTGTCCAACTTTACTGGACTTCAAGGATTTTAGCACATCAGGCTTGTTGGTCAACAAATGTTTCCTTAAGTTCTTGCAAATTCAGATGCATTATTTCTGTAATAGTGTCTGTCCTTTCCCAGCATCAATGTCTTGTCTAGTGAATTCTGTTTTTGTATTATGTGGTACTTGAGTTTTAGTTTTACTATCAGACCTTCCAGTGATTGGTCTGGGTTTATTTCCTTAAGTATAGACTCATCTAATCTTCTTGCAGTGCATGGAATGCTAAAAAAACATTTTCTTCAACACCACATTTCAAAAGCATCAATATCCCTGTGCACAGCTTTACTTATAAAAGTCCAGCTATCACTGCTATTCATTATTACACATTAGAAAATGTATGAATCTCCCAGACAGTACCCAGATGGAGAACAGGCATTCTCCAACATGATATTAATGTGCAAGTACAGCCCAGTATCAAATCTATGGTTTCACGGTAGCAAATTAAGCCACTGTGAAGCATGGATTGAAGAACCAAATGGCCACCATATTGTTTACATTCACAAAATATGGAAGTTTAGTGTCGCCTGTGACATTGGTCCTCATAACACCCCTGGGTGGGCATTAATTACACATTAACACACACCCTGTTGGGCATTATTGCTTGCTTATACAACCTATAGTTCTATAAATGTTATTAACCAGTTAGTTGATAATATTAAAAACAAAAACACAGATCTGGGTCTACCCATAGCCTAGTTAATTTTTTTAAGGTTCTGAGTTTAGAATGATAAACTTCATTGATATTTGATAGCTAATATGTACACAGTACACCCTGTTATTGCAACATGAATTTCTTGCAAAAAAAGAAAAGAAGAAACACATGCCACCTTCTTCTACCCTAAATCTTTTTTTAATTATATTCTAGAGCACTGCTCATTGACTTGTCTGTATCCTTTGTGTTTACTTATCAGCGTAATCTTTGTCATAGTACAGTAAATGTTTTTATGTACAAGTTCTTCCCAGTGTATAGTGTCATCAGCCCCTCATATTATAAGTAATATCCAAAGTCAACTATTGATATATTTACTTTTTAAGAACCATGCAGTGCTGACATGACTATAACCCAGTACAGTGAAACTGTTTTGTCAGTTTCATGATTCATCACAGTATGAAAATGCAATGAATCATGTTCTGCATATTTATGGTGGCATAATTGTGTAACCATGGATTTAGCATATATAGTTTAGGAAGATGTGTAGATGAAGTCCCCACATTGGAGTCATGGGATACAGCCAGGAAGTATACAATGAAACTATGAATCACACAAATCACATATTCCACAGGATGAATTTAATTTGCAGATTAAATTTGTCCTGTGGAATACATGCTTTGTGAGGTATGGGATACAGCACCCACTTTATGTGGGATGAGGCAAAGCTCCCTGGCTAACTTTTTTTTAGGCTTGCCTAACTTATTTGTTCTGCTTTGTTGTAGTTTTCATTAATTTTTGTGGCCTGTATGATGCTTATCCAGTGACTGAATGAATCAGTATTCAGTTGTATGTGTATGTCTGCAGTAATGTGCTTAAAATGGTGTGGGTGTAATAATTTTAGTTGCACTTGGATGGCTTAATATAGGCTTCATGAATCTATTTTTCTGTAAACAAGTTAATACTAGTAACATTTAAAACAAAGTTACTACATAAATCCTGAAAATTATAAATTAAAGCAATGTAATCTTTTTTCTATAGATTCACACCACTTTTTTGACTCTACAGTTAGGATTGCCATAGCTTTTACTTTTTGTAGTCCTATTGATAGCTGTTGTATTAACTTGAATGCAGCTTGGGAAACTGGAGAGTAACTACATTTGTACATATCATATTTCTAGCTTCATACTGCCACCTTTGCCTCACTTCACATTTACAAAATGTTCCCACTTCCCCATTACATTGAGCAAATCATGCATCTTCAGCTATTATTCTCTACATTGTAAAATAGATTGCTTTTCAAATCAGTAGGCCTGTCTCCTAAATATGGCATACATGTTAATCCTATCTATTGAAGAAATTCTGATTTGTTTTTAGCTTTTGCTCCTACAACATAAAAAGGGTTATTTTTCCAAATGTAAAATTCTATCTCTTAATACACTTTAAAATGTATGTATTGTATGGACAGTTTAGACAGTTACAACCATCTCTTGGCCTGTTAAAGCCATATTGTTTCTAAGAGACTATTACAAAACACTTACTCTGTTGAATATGCCAAAAGTACGTGACTACACTCTTGTTCCTGATGTTACATGCCATCTGCTTATTTTTTGTTGTCACATAACAAACAGCCCTGATATTCTAGAATAGAATTCTCAGAAACAAATAATTGCTCCTTATCTTTCTTATTCTGGCAGTTCTGTGATTATCCAGAAGCCATGTATTTGACATGAGTGATACAGTTATCTGTGACAGACTATATTACTGGAATTGCTGAACTTAAAGGCACATTCTGTCTGCATAACTACCAGTGGATCAAAGGGTGTCAAATAAAGGCAGCTAGAAAGTATTTGCTAGCCTTTTCCTTTTATTAAGTTTACAACTCTGAACTTCAGCCATTATAATCACCTTTAATGAATTGTTCTTTTTGTCAGATGTCTGGATTCTGACTTCCAGTACCACTGCCGCATCTTTGAAGGTACCATCATATTAGCAGAACACAAGTGCAAAGTGCCTTTATCTTTATTGTACAGATTTTTTTTCACATACCATTGCTGATTTCCATTCATAGTATCTTGAGTTACAGGTATCTGCTCCTTTTTGCAGTATGTATTTAATAATTTCTTGTGTCTGTCATGCAAACTTCTGCGTGCTTGTGTTGATGAGGAACACGGAGTAGTAGTTACATTTAAAAATGATGTCATACTATTTATTACAAACAATTTCATTCAAAATAATAATGATTTTGAACAGTTAAGCTCAACAATTGATAATGGATAGTGCTAGTTCTATTAATATAAGCTATATATGCACTCATTAGTTAAGGTAAATTGTCTTTCTCACTCAACACATGGTCTATGAATATCGTACAAATTTAATATGTAAACATTTGAGCTAATTCACATTTGCAAATATATTAATTGTTAAAGGTATTGTATTGCTTTCTCCAGGGACACATCAGCAAATAGAAATGCTGATACATACATATATTTTCATAAAATGAATAGGATTTCTATAACGTGAGTCATGACTTACACAAAATAATATGAAAAAGAAATAAACACAAGGTTGTATCTACAGATAATTATAATAAAAACATTTTAAAAGAATGTTGAGGCCATTCTTTAGTGTTCTTTGATTTGGTCTATTCCATTTAGATTTCCCTGAACTGTTCACAAAATTGAACCACTAAACATGTGCTGTTGGTGTAAAGGATTAAAGCCCTGACTACAGTCCAGTTCACTTACATTCAATTAGTGGAGTGTGTGTTTGATAGTGATGGCAGGGAAAGTTGGATGTGCCTATCCTGTGGAGACGTTGGGAATCTGCCTGGAGCCAAAGTCCCAGTGGAGAACAGGGCATGTCTTCCAGGCTACAAGGCAGACTAGCTAATAAATGGTAGTGGGGTACCTCAGTGGGATGATGTGGCTGGGGATGTATACATCTTTCTAGGTCTACCCAGTCAAGGATCCCTTCCTATAAATATCCCCAAGCCAAGAATTTGAATCCACTCCTCAACTCTTACTTCTCATCATAAGCTGGAGGAGTGGCTGTCTTAGAGTCCAAAGACTGCAAGGAGATTCTCTCCCTGGAGAAGGAGGGTCCAACTATGGAGTTATAGCAGGATTCAGCCCCTCTGGACATTCAGATTATGTATAGGAAGGGTGCATCTGGCAATTTCATGGGATAAAAGATTGTGAGGTTGTTCTGTTCCTGGTGAAGTAAGGTCCACCTGTAGGGTCAAGTAGGATTCAGCAGGGGACCTTCTCTTTGGGTATGGGAACAATTCTGAGGGGAGCAATCAGGCTTGTGCAGATTAGGGCAGACATTAGCAGTAAGCAAAACTGGGGGTTGTGAAATAGCCAGATAAGAAAAAAAATGAATCATTTAAATAAGGCAATATTTAATTTTACATCAAAACCAAGATGCCATCTTTAGAACCTTTATCCTTTAACAGAGTTGACAACCCCATTTCTCTCTCTCTCTCACACACACAAACACACACACACACACACACACACACACACACACACACACACACACACACACACACACACACACACACACACACGTGTGTGTAATAATAAATGAATAGAGATGTAAACATAGCAAATTTATCTGAATGTCTTTACACAAGTTTAATCTTTTCATCTGCAAGTAAATGAATCTTTACCATCTATGTAAAATGTTGAAATTTGGCAATGCTGCAAGCAGAAGCATATGCTATTAAATGTTTCTTATAATAGTTATTTGCAATAATTCTGGAAAAAAACTTTCAGGTCTTTGGATAGTGCATCATTGAACTGTGTCACTAATTACACAGTTGCAAACTGAAAAGAGATACCCTACTTTACTGTTTCAAATCACTTTTAGGAAAAAATGTAAAATGATAGTGACATAATTTATGAGGTGAATTCCTTTAGATGGGCTGATGGAAATATGGATCTGAAAGACTGAAGATTGGTAGTTTTAGGCACATATTCCCCAAATTAATACTGATGGCAGAAAGGTTCATAATAAACTTATCTTTTGGCAATTTCAGAGCATAATGATAATATAACATTGATTCCAAGTACTACGTTTATATTACTCACCTAAAGACTCAGTCTTATGAAGAGCATCATTGTACTTCTCTCTCCTGAAAATTAATTCTGCAGTCATTTTTATGAAATCTTCCTTTAGAATGAATTGCAAAATTGTGTAGGTGCAAAGAGATACAATCTCATAGGTGTTATACTGAAAGTGCAAGCCTGAAAGGCCAAAAGTTGCAAACTTGTAAACAGATATTCATTAAATTATTTGTAAGTTTATGCTTTTGAGATTTACAAATACTTTGGGACTAAATATGCAGAGTTTTCTTCTTATGACCCCCAGCTCATGAATTATACTATCACTGTGCAGGTCTGTCCCACGTGATCATTTTATAGTCATTATGAGGTATCATGTTTTGAGATAGAACTGCAGTATGATAGTGTCAGAATTCAAGAGGTATGTCTCCATAGATACCAAGTTGAAAATTTGTACCAGAAGATTTAAAACTCATAAAATTAAGAGCAAGCAGTCACTAAATAAAATGCAAACTTCTAACTTTAGCCATCCTCAAAAAATGTTGGTAAAAGATTTGGAGTATGCATGTACCAGCTTCTTACTGTGAACTCTAGTACAGTTATTGTCTAATTTTATCCAGAATAGTGGAATCGCCATTGATGTACAAAAATACCCTTCAGGACAGAACTGCATAATTATTTGGAATAACTAATGGGATGAGAGCCCATAAATGGCATGTTGAAAATTTGGGCCCAAAATATGAAATACTAGCCAGATTATGGTCATTTAATGAAAGTAATCGCCAAAAGATGGTACACACTAATCAACTTCCAGGAAAGCTATAAAGCCATTTTATTCAAGAATCACTGTGACATTCATCAAACTGTTACCCCAAAGGCATTGCAGAAACTGGTTGATGAATACCACTGTGGTTCCAAAATAAAACTGGTTTGTTACTTGACTGGAAGTTATTTGTTGTGTGTAGCCCTTTGGCACTTCCTTTATATTTGCATGATTTGCACTACTACAGTCTTCAGTGGGGGTCTGTGTGGTTTTGTTACTGAGAGTTTTGTAGATCATTTTGCTAATGCCTAATTCACGTATCTTGCTTTGTGGTGACCTTCCAAACAGGAAAGATGAGTTTCTAACCTCAAAACAAAAAAGGCCCTGAAATTGTGAAAGATAAGTATGGGTAAGAGTATGAATGGTCTGCAATGGAAGATTCAGGAGAAAATGTGGGACACAAAGGTAAATTATTTTCATTATCTTAGAATATTTAAAAACACAGGCAGGGCCATTTTTTGTATTTCAGAGGTATCAGACTTTTGAAATGAGCACCCCATATCACTAATGGGGGAAACGTATGTAACTGACTTACAGTGGGAAAGCAAGAATGAGTCCAGTTGCAAAAATACACCATTTTATTTTAGAACATTAAAATGTGGAAGACAGCTTTCTTACTTTCATGGTTGTATAATGAGACAGAGTATATTGAGCTAAGATGGATTGTTGATTTTAAAGCATATGTTCCACCAGGTCTGAACAGTGCTGTCTTTTTAAAACCTCTTTTGAAGAAAAGAGGTTTGCCTCATCAACTATTGCTTGTTTTTATTGGATGTTTCTAGTATTTAAACTTTTAGTAGATGTTCTGTTTTTAATAAGGTCTGAAGAAGAGGGCAACGTTGAAAGCGCTAACCCATTTTTTGTTTGTATATTAAAGTGTTTTTACTCTCTAGCCTTAAACACCTTTTATTATTCAGTATCTTACTTTCATGGTTGTGCCTCAGCTGAAGTGTTCACCTCAGGTGTCAGTAATGTAGGAGAGATGGGGCCTTGGGCAGATGATGGGTTTCTTTTTCAAAACAAATACTTGGAATGGGCACCACTGTGTCTCTGCTAGACTTTTTCTGAGTGAAAGAAGCAGTACATTGATTGGATTTTTTTAATAATAACCAAAATGACATTTGGGGAATCAGCATTCACTTTTTCAAACCTTGACCCTACATTTGCTACTGCCAGTGCCACTGTCCAAAGATATCTGTGTGTATCATGGTTGAATACACAGAGGCTGGATGGCTGCATTTATAGGAGTAAATTCCATGCCATTTCACTGTTGATCAGTGAGACAAAATGATAGTGACTGTGAAGATAGGTCAAGGCTGACAGGCTAGCTAGATAAAATTCTGTAGATAATTCTGTCATTTGTAAATATTAATGTAAGCCACAGGCTTGTTCTCCTAAATGTGAAAAGGCTGTAGTGGATGTTGAACTGAAAAAAAATGTAACAACAGCGCACTCTGCTGTAAGAAAGCTGATAAGTCAAGCATTGTGAAATTCTTTGATCTAAACCTCGGTGCCGAAATGTCTAGAGGGAGGCATTCTGCCTATTGTTTTGAGGCCAGAGTTAATGGGTAGAATTTACATGTATAATTTATTTTATTGCTCTGGCTTCCTGACCAGCTGCAAGATAAAACGGGCTATTAACCTCTGAGTTTTGTTAGCCTGGGAACCAGAAAGAAATGATGTAATCTGAAATGAATCAGTGGTACTGTGTTATCAATTTAAGGACAGAGAGAATGAGAGCATTGAGCATTTGTCTTCAGAACATCCAACATCACCAGGACTGCTTTGCTCTATATGTAAGTTTATTTTAGAACTGTGTTTCTCTTAATAGCTAGGAAATAGGAAGTTTAGACTACCTGTTTTTCTGTATTGATGCTAGAACTATTCTACTGTATTATTTTAAGAAATTTCCTGTGATCTCTGAACTCTTGACTAGCACTGTGTAGTAAGAAGTATTGTCTTGCTTTTTTCATTATTTATTATTAAATATTTTAAACATTTCAACTGTGGTTGTTTTGTCTAGAGATAATTTAAGCTCTAGAGTATATAGTGATACTGTCCAAGTCACTCCAATAAGCTTTGCTGTTCAGTCACACTTATCATTGCACAGTAATAATTGGACACCCTTTGTCAAGGGCCTTTTTAGTAGCTGATATTAGTGGGTGGTGGCAGCTGGTACTACCTTTTAGACTGGGCAGAAAGGAGGCATAGCTGGAGAATCTGTGCCAGCATTCCCCAGGAGTGTCCGTGTGTTTGCATATAACTCATATTTCAAAGTATGTGTATGTCAGCTATTTGGGCAGGGACCTGAAGCACTGGTTGGACAGAGAGGCTGCTGGAGGTTTTAGTGTGCCCACTAGGCTGAGATCTGGACCATATAGGTGTGCTTGTGGGGAGTCCTATTGGGGATCTGGAGAGAAAGGGAGAAACCAGCCCCAGACTGACTGTGATCTCTGTGTGCTCTTAAGGGAAATTGTACTTTACTGTGTGTGTATTTGTTATCCTCCCCTATATGGACACCCCTCACTGGTGTTAGTGGTGAGGACTGAGGTGCCTTGATTGCTGGGCCAGTGCATGGGCATAACAGTGACTGCCATTAATAAGGTTACACTTAGTTTTGTATCAGTGGATTGCAATAAAAAAATACTTGCTGTTTGATGTTTAGCACAACTTCTAGCACATACCACAAGTGTGACTTTTCTTCTTTTTCTGATAAAACATAATTGCTCATATTTTGGCCTTGTGACATGCTAATCCTCATCATTAACTACTCAGCGATGAGGTCTGGATAAATTTGTGACACCCCCACCACTGAACCAGTAAACAAGAGCCTCAATCCTCACCACTTGCACCAGTGGGGGATGTACCCCTGAGAGGATGACAAGGTACACACACAGTATTACCAGATGCAGCTCTCTGCATCAAGTGCAATTTCCCATAAGAGCACACCGAGACCACAGTCAGTCTGGGGCTAGTTTCTCCCTCTTTCTCCAGATCCCCAATAAGACTCCCCACTGGCACAGCTATAGACTTGAGATTTCAGCTGAGTGGCCAAACCAAGGCTTCCAGCACCCTCACTGTCCATCAGTGCTTTGTGTCCCTGCCCAGGTAGCTGACACACACACACACACACACACACACACACACACACACACACACACACGGGAAAGGCTGGCACAGGTTTACTAGCTATGCCCCCTGTTGCCCAGACTATAAGGTAGTTATCACTGCCACCAGCCAGCTCCTTATCAGTTACTTTTAAGGCCCTTAACAAAGGGTGTCCAATCTTACTGTGTAATGTTACTATTAATACAAATGGTAGTTTGGCCAAGAGCAAGGCTATTAGGAGTGGCCCACAGTGTCACCAAATAAATATGCAAGTACTCTCAGAACATAAATATCTCTAGACAGATCAGTCACAATTAAATGTTTAAATATATTTAATAATAAATAATAAAAGAACAAGACAATACTAAATATATATTTACAGTGACATCAGAGTTCAAAATCCCAGGAAACATTTAAAACAACACTGCAGGACAGTCTCAAATAAATGAAGAAAAATATCTGAACTAAACTGTGCTATATTCCTGAGTATATCTAAGAGAGTTACTATTCCCTAGAAACTTATTGCAAGGCAGATGTGGTGATCTTCTCTAGTTGTTGTTGTCAGGTCAAATACATAATGCAGAATGGTGTGTCTCCTTCAGAGACTTTTTAAATTATTATCACAAATATTACTGTTGGGCTAGCTTGCAGAATTACATCATTTATTGTCATCTGACTCTATCCAAGGTGAAACCCCCACTGGAATCTGGCAGTATTTAGCATCTACCTGTGAAAATACATAAACCTCATATCTTTGGGTAGACACTGAAAGTCATAAAACAACCGCATTCCTTCACATTTGAAAACTAGTAATTACTTCACACTAAAGAAAATACTGAAAGTTCTCTAGTTTTAGACATTGCATCTCCTTGTTGCATTGAAACTGAAATATAACTTTTTATGGTAGCCATAAAGTAATTTAATTTCAGTTATTTTTTGCAGTTTTGCTGGACTGAACTTAACTCCTGTTCCAGTTTCCACTGTTAAAATATATACATTTAAACAGTTACAATAGTGCATGTACATTTCTGTTCTATTCCAGTAGGGTACATTGTGGATACATCTTTTTTTTCAGTACTTTACAAAAGACCTCTTTTTTAACAGACATATCTGTACAGACTAAGTTGCTATACACATGACATACAGTTCTAATACATTTGTAACACAAGCATCTTATATAGATCATGATGATTTTCAAAAATGACATATAATTATTTACAAATTTCCACCTAGCTGTACTGGCAGTGTCTCCCTTTGTCACATCATTAAAAATCAATCATCATAACTTCTTCTTTTGGCTTTTCCCTGTTAGGGGTCACCACAGTGGATCACCTGTCTGCTCATGATTGGCAGTGGAGTTTTACAGTGTTGAGTTGCCAGCCCAGCACCTAACCTTCCACAGAAGGCACACACACACACACACACACACACACACACACACACACACACACACACACACACACACACACACACACACACACACACGCACACACGCACACATGCACACACACACACACACACACACACACACACACACACACACACACACACACACACACACACACACAGCCAATTTAGAGTATCCAATCTACCTACAGCATATCTTTGGGATGTGGGAGGAAAGGAGCACCCAGAAGAAACCCATGCAACCACAAGGAAGACATGCAGACTCCGCACAGACTCCGTTGCTTATTTTAAAACTGTCTCGCTATGTTAAACTCATTTAACATAGCGAGACACTAAAAAAAAGCAACGGAGATCTTGCTTTCTCCGTTGCTTTTTTTTAAAACACTGTCTCGCTATGTTAAATGGGTTTAACATAGCGAGACAGCTTTAAAATAAGCAACAGATCCGTTGCTTATTTTAAAGCTGTCTCGCTATGTTAAACCCATTTAACATAGCGAGACAGTGTTTTAAAAAAACGAGTTATACTAATGGAAAAAAGTCCGGGCGACCGGACCTTTTTCCATTAGTATAACTCGATTTACAATGGGCACGCTGGCCAATCAGCGTGCACGTTTTGGGGGGGTCATGGTATAATATTGCATAATCCATGGCTCTGTGCTCAATATAATTCTGTACAGTTAAGCAGCCATGCTGAGTGAACGAAAGAACTCTTAAAACAGAATAATTGAGGACAAATGCAAGAAGAAAAAATAAGTCTAGTCTGGCCAAAATTAAATAGATTATGGAGTTCATGGAGGTAAATCAGTGTGTGAGATAAGCTTCAGTTCACTACAACAGACAACTAACACAATAATATTTAAGTGAGTCTCACAATATACATGTGTTCACACATCCTCTGTTAATGGATGGCCACAGAGGTGAGCAAATGGGGTGTGGGATACTGGTGGGGGTGATTTGCTTGTGGGTCTAAACACATTGTTAGTGTATTAGCTTGTCATGGTACTGATGAAGTTGGACCAGCCACCATCCTTATCTTTTCTGATGTCATCCTTTCTTAGGGGCAAGGTTTAATACTGGAGATTATTTAAAGTTGCAGAAGGGAGGGAGCCAGTCCCCTACAGAAAAAGGAATTTTGATATGTTTTTCTGTTTTGAGGGAAAATGGGTAATTTGCCTGTCATCCATGCTGTGTGTAATAGCAAACATTAATCATTGTGTATAAACCAGTGTATGTCTAGAATCTTGGAAATAGGACTAAGAACATATAGAACATCATAGATGGAAAACATATTCTTAGAACATCGGTCTAAGGCCTTAAACGCTGTGCCTTCCCTAAAGGAGCTGCCACAGACCCTACCAGCCAGGACTACAATTAGAACTGTGGCAATGTGTGATGGTATGGGCAGAAGGAACTTGGCTGAAACTGTAGCGCCCACTTTCATTTTACAAGCGATTTTCAAAATGCATATTTGAAACCACGCTTCCTTACTCTTCCCTTACCCCTTCACGTCTGTTCCCCTTCTACATTCCTATTTTATCTCTCTCAGAAAATTGTCAACACATTTTTCTTTCTAACCAATACATGCTCTTATGTAAGATTTTAATTTAGTTCTATACATTTATGAGATGCATGTCTCTGGGGGTAATACACAAGATAATATAAAATGTTAAATGGAATCAAATGACTGGCACAGAAATGATAACTATTGTGACAAGTTCAGCATGCCAGTACTTCTTGAGCTAAGTGTTAATAAAAAAGTATGTTAATTACTCTGCAGAGGTTTATGTTCATTTATCTTGTTAACTCAGTCTTCTGGTTATATGTAAACATTTATATATTCTTAAATATAGAACTGGGGACTATACCAGTCTTAAAGAATCACTGGTAAACAGCAGTTACAGTTTACTTTGGTTTCCACTTTCTTTACAGTGTGGCAGAACTGAGTGCCAAGTGAAGGTTTTGCAATCCATCCATCCACCCATCCACAATACCTTTTCCCTATTTTTGTACAAGAGGTTGGGGTGTGACTTCATCAGTGACAATCATCTCGACCCAGAATGTACACACCAGGTTGCTAACCCTACTGCGGAAGTTTTACAGAAGAAAAAAAATTTTGAAGTAAAATGACTCATTAGCATGGCTGTGAGTGTTACTAGAAATGAGAGAACTTAGTCTGAAGTAAAAGTAAAAGCCAGAAGATAGTCACTAGGATAAGTTCCCACATGTATTGTAACTATTGGTGTACTCACTGAACCTGCTGTGCCTGGGTCTCTTATTGGTTAATTAACATATTAGATGTTCAGGAATGTCACAATGTATACCAGTCGTTATTCTATCACCTTCATTGCTGATAATAATGCTAGACACCAGCATTCAAAGTGAAACTGCAATATGAATTAGAAGTGTGGCCTGTTCAACCCTGAATCAGTATTATGAATCAGTGCCCACCCCTCAGTTCTAGCAAAAAAAAAAAAAAAAAAAAAGCTCTTCACTGTCATAAACAGATTGATACATTGTAAGTGATCAGCTTATTACAGTTAAATCTACCCCCCAACCTCTTGCACTGAAGACCAAAAAAATACTGATGTTCCTTCTACTGGAGGTGGCCAGATTCACTTCTTCCCCCGACCCAGCAATTCAGGTCCTGTTTCTGTGCCTTGCCCCCAACATGACTTAAACATAATTTCTTGTTTTAAACTGCAGCAGACTGCTACAAATGTAGCAAACTGTTTATACCTTGGCTGCACAAAGCACTATAGCACTCATGCTTAGTTAAAAAAAAAAATAATAATCTTTTTAAACTGTAGCAAACTGCTTACTACAAATGTAGCAAACAATTGCTACAGTTTATACCCTACCTGCATAGACACCACAGCACTCAGTTTTTAGATAAAACAGTTTTTTTTTTTTACTTTTAAACAATAGCAAACAGTTGTTTCAGTTTAGACGACACAAGGGAGTGCTACAGAGCTCAGGTTTGACCACAAGTGCAAATCAGCTTTTAAAAGTCGGTATTGCATTAAAGAAGCATCAGGGTTGGCTGATCACACCTCCCAATACTTTGCACCTGAAGTGGTTGCCCCACTTGCCCCACCCTAGCTATTCTACTGACTTGAATAACTTATAAAATGATGACATTGCAAAAAGGCAGTTAACAGATTTATCCCCACTTCTGAACTGGCACACTAGACTCAAGGTATTCCGGGTATATATATATATATATATATATATATATATATATATATATATATATATATATATACTGATCCCCGCATCACCGAATCACTATCGGCCGGGCATACTTGCATGGAAGTGCTTTTCACTGAAAGCACTTTTGCATAAGTATGCCTGTTGTAGAGATGGTACTACGGTGCGGATAAGGGAATATTCCCTTTTCCTCACTGTAGTGCGATCTCAGAGTGAGAATATTAAAGTGGGGGGGGGGTGAAGACACAGAGCTAATACTACATATCTACAGATGCATATATACATACTTAAAGCGATATACATTTTTTGTCGTCATATTTCCCCACAAGGAGAGAGGAACTCTGTGTAAAAAAAGACACTACAATGGCCTTAATATTTGATGCACATGTTCATCATTCCTGAATGCAATGCAGATATTATGCAAACAAAATTTAAAACATTTCACACCTTCTTGTTAGGCAATTATTTTTCAGCAGCAACATTTGAGGTAGACAAGAAATTATAAACAGCAATGCACAATTTTATTTATATTTAAGCAAAAGCGATTAGCCACTTATCTGTATCTTGGAATCAATTGCACTTATGATGGCATTCATGCAAACCTCATGACCATTTTGAGTTTAATGGTTAGATAAATGGTTGAAGCATTTATGTTTTGTTTAGTGACTCTGAAACAGTCTGGATAGCATCATAAACAGTATTGTTTGGATTTACAACATTTGGATTTGAGACAGTATACATGTCTTGAGAACATATTTTGGATTCAAGACATGCACCTTTCTCTTGCATAGTTTGTTGTGGTAGAGCTTACAGAGAAAATTACAGAGAAATTGGAATACTCTGATTGGCAAATTACCTCATTGTCCTTGGTGTAAATACCTGGATGCAGCTCTTTGATACATGACCTTTATATTGAAAGCCTTCAGGAATGACCTGGATATAACTCCATTTATGTCAAACTATGGCACAGTCAGCAGTTTGCACTGTAGGACACTGATTCGTTCTTCAACACCAGCTCTCCTCCTCAAGCTTAAAGCACAATTGTTGGCTTGGTAGAAAGACATACAATTTGAGTGGTGTCTTCTGTGATAAAACACTTAAAAGTTTTTTACTGTTTGGTAATTTCTTAAGACAGATTCAAAAACAATACTTCTGATTCAGGTTTAGATTCTAGCAGTGGTGTATTAGTTCTAATTTGTCTTTCATGCATTACCTGGGCCGGGCTGTAGTCATACCATGTGTGTGTGTGTGTGTGTGTGTGTGTGTGTGTGTGTGTGTGTGTGTGTGTGTGCATATGTGTGTGTGTGTGTGCATGTGTGTGCGCATGTTTGTGTGTGTGCGCGTGTGTATGTATATGTGTGTGGGGGGTGGCACGGTAAGACAAGAGATCTCTGTGAAGATCAGATTTTCAATGAATTTTTAACAGTTTGAACTACTTTCTCAGCAGATTCATTAGACTATGACTAATGAAGAGTTGGCATAATATGTTTAAAGTCAGCCCTCAGCTAATTGCTGGAACACTGTCGATATGAACTGTGTATCATTGCCTGTAACCAGTTTGAAAGAGATACCATATCTGTTGAACATTGCCTTAAATTTAACAATAATCTGTTGGCTAGTCATAGGTGGCACAAGCACTATATCTGTATCTCCGGAGTAATAATCCACTACTGTTAGGTAGCTCTTTCCCTTGAACTCATATATGTCAACAGTTATTTTCAGCTGAGGACCTTCTGGTAAATGAATTGCTACTAGTAGCTCTCTCCTCAGAAACGGTTTCTGTATTATGCAACGTAGGCATGTTGACACAGATGTTTTAATGTTCACATTAGCACTGAAATAATTTTCTCAACTTTATTCTCAGTGGTAACTTCTTAACCTATATGAGGTGAAGAATCATAACATCAGTAATGCTTTATATAGACACGGTGTTATATGTCCCAATGCTACATTTTTGTTTTTTGTATTGGAAGTGGCGGCTAAAGATGTGAGAGGGGGCCTGTGGGAGCTTAACACTGAAACAGGGAACTTTTTTGCAGATTGTTTTGGAAGCCAACAAGTTCCCTGGTATGAATGAAACATTGTCTTTGGCCCCAGTTTTAAAGAGTAGGGCTGCTAAGCTTTGAACTGTAATATTCATCACAGCCACCGGATGGAGGCATTGTGTGCTTTTAGTTGATTTAAGAATTTTATGTAGAAATAATCCCAAAGACATGCTGTAGGTGGATTGGACACACTAAATTGGCCCTAGGCGTGAGTGTGAGCATGTGTGTGCCTTCTGTGGAAGGTCGGGCATCGGGTTGGCAACTCGACACTGTAAAACTCCACTGCCAATCATGAGCGGACGGTGATCCGCTGTGGCGACCTCTAACCAGGAAAACCCGAAAGAAGAAGAATATAGTTTGAAATATTTTTTTTATATCTTTTTAAACATTTTCAAACATGTATTTATACTAATAATAGGATGTTATTTAATATGCTTATGGTATTTGGTTAGACCATTTTAGTGGAGAGAATTCATATATTTATATATACATATTGTAGTATTCCGCGGTGGTACAGCAGTAGCGTTGTTACCTCACAGCAAGATGTTCTCCCGTTTGATTCTCCGTTTGGCTTGGGAGTGCCTTCTGTGTGGAGTCTGCATGTCCTCCCCGCGGTTGGGTAACGTTCGAAAGACATGCGTGTGTAAATTGGTGTGCCTTCGTTGAAGTTTGGGCGTCGAGCTGGCACCTCAGTGTTTCGTAAAAATCTACTGCCAATCATTAGCGGACCAGAGTTCCGCTGTGGTGACCCCTTACCGGGAAAAAGCCAAAAGACAAAGAAAAAGATATATACATATTGTAATGTGATATATCACTTTAATTTACTTGATTGATTTAAAGTTGTTTTTTTTGTCAACCCTTTATTTTATAAGATATTT
Source organism: Protopterus annectens (assembly GCF_019279795.1). Lineage (NCBI taxonomy): Eukaryota > Metazoa > Chordata > Ceratodontiformes > Protopteridae > Protopterus > Protopterus annectens. Next base: position 822,986,692 of record NC_056744.1, read on the forward strand.
AAATGTGGGTGAAATTATTAGCTTATATCTGATGAAGTCAGCTCTAGGACGAAAATGCATTTACAGGTGTAACGTTTATGTCTGTAGTTTGGCAGTTGCATTGAATAAACTTTGTTATTCGTTGTGATTCTGGCTGTCCTTTCTGGGTGCCTTTTTTTGGTTACTTGTGATTATTTGTGGCACTTCTTCACTCTTTTTTTTGGATGATGTTGACACAGACGTTTTAATGTTCACGTTAGCACTGAAATAATTTTCTCAGCTTTATTCTCAGTGGTAACTTCTTTCACTAACTTTACTTTTACAAACAGCACAAATGTCCAAACTTGTTATGACATAGTAGGCAAACAGTTACATCTCATGCATTTTCCCATCTTGCATTAATTCTGCTTCTTCAGCAGTGGTAGATTGTAATGAGGGCAATTTGAGTAGCTGACAAGGGCCCACAGCTTTTGAGGGGGAGCTAACTATCCTGAAGACTGTCTTAGTGGAAACATTACCCCTCAAGTCTGAAGCATATACCATTTGCACTAGAAACAGCAGTAACATCGCTGAGAGCTGATTCTACTTTTAAAGTACATTAGTACTGCTGTAGGCATTTTGTATTTTGGATGTTAAGTCACAGCAAACTAAGCACATCTGTTTATTTTTCCCAGAAGCCAAGCCTTTGTCTCTGTGTGTCAGGTTGCAGGCCAAAACTGCTCACTAACTGGATTTTTGGTAAGGGGGTGGGCTTGCATTATTTTATCTGCATTGCTGTCAATGCATTTAGTGTCCTTTTTGGAAACAAACCAGCTGTCTCAAGGTGACAATTCTCATGTTTCTGCTGCTGTTTGAGGCAGTCATCCACATACTGCCATGTTTTGGTGGCAGTAGCCAATAAGTTCATAGTGACGTTTTCCCAGGGAAATGTACTTCTCAGTTATTTCTGATTTTGCAAAATTTTCCTGATTTTGCCTTGCATTTTTAGTCGTCTCCTCATAAAATATTTACAGTTTTCTAAAAAATCATTGATGATTCATCAGTGTATTGACAAAAATTTGTGTTTCAGACATAACATTATAAAAAAATGCATGTTAATGAAAAGTCTGTAATTCTAGCAACGTTCTATGTATATAAGAGCAAAGTTTAAAAACTGTCCCTAATTTTTGGGCCACTGTTCCTCATTATTTTTTGTTTTTTTATTTCCCATTCTTTTTCTAAGAGATTGCGAGGTATTTTTTTATCACAGTTAGATGGGGTGTACACTGCAAAGAAGCTATAACTGATGGGAGTGGGTGGGCACTGCTTGTAGAAGGAAGCAACTTATCTTCCTGTAGTTTGCTCTGTAAACTATCCAGCTTTGCAGGACTAGCGTGTATTTATGGGAAATAAGTTGGAATACATTTGGTAAGTGTTTGTATGAAATGATGCTGAAATCAGCTCTCAAGTTTCCTGATATTGCAGAATGTCACAGAATTTATCTCATGTGTCTGTGCCTCGCAAAATTTGTACTTTGCTGGCAAATCATTAAGGACTGCAGTCAGGAAACAAACACAAATGTTTGAGTGTCAGACTTCATATCCTTCAGGAATTGTATGCTAATACAAAAACTATTATTCCAGCAGCTAAGTATACAAACGCAATATTTAAAATCTGTCTCTAATTTTAGACTTTTTTCCCTCATTAGTTTAGGCTTTGCCCCTGATTCTTGCATTATGAAATGGTGCAGTATTATTGTTTATAACAATCAGATGAGGTGTACACAGCAAAGTGAGGATAATTGTTGGATGGGGACTGGAGCTGCCTATAGGTGAAAGTAACTTCTCAGTTTAAACAGTCTAGCTTTGTAGTACTAGAGTGAATTTATGTGAAATAAGTAGGAATAGTTGGTCTAGTTGGCCTTTGAGAAACAAAATTGAAATTCATTATTGTGTTTATAATTATGTAATTATTTTACCATAGTTAGACACAGACAACAATGGAGTATTGCTGGGTTTGAGCACTGGCTGTGGATGAAAATGACTGACCCTGCTGTCATGATCAAACTAAACAATCATTAATCTGGCTTTGTTAGATGAGTACACATCTGTGTAAAGCAAGTTAGAATACTTTACTGTTACTATTTTTTATCATTATCAGACATGTGAGTTTTACTTAGCCAAGTGAGTGTAATTCATGGGTATGGGTATTGATAGAAAATAACGGCAGCAGTCTGAGCGGTCATTTATAGTTTAAAACAGTCAGGAAGTTGGTTCAAAAAGCGCATATGCATTTATGAGGGGTCCAAAAAAGTATGGGTATGAGGCTGGGGCATAGTTTGAAAAGTGTCCAGAGCCTAAGGTACATTTAATCTGCCACTATCCTCATGCACACATTTGCTTTATTTTACTGTCTTCTTTCCATTTTACCTTACACACATCATTTGTTATATTCATATTAACATTTTGTCTATTTCAGCCTCTCTAGAAAGAGCTGAATTGCATTTTCCAAAATTAAATTTACTTCCAATTATAAGTTTTTAGACATTTAGTGTTAACCAGCCCAATCACTGTTCTATTGCTATTTTATTCATCTTTTGTCTGGTCAAACCCACAATTTTCAGAGAGTTCCTATAAATACTTGACAAAAGCTTCAACAGACAGCATTTTAGATAAAACACCTCTATCAAAGCTTGCCCTTTCATGAATATTTCACTTTAATACAAAAATGTTCCTTGAGCTTATTACTGGTTCATATGTAACACTCTGGCTTTTGGAAAGTAAAAAATGAACAGTAAATGTTTTCTTCTTCATTGCCCAAACATAATGTGCTTATCTGAATTTCTTCACTTTCATAGGTGAGTACTAGGCTTGTGGGCCATTTTAAGTCTGACCAATTTTCCTTTTTGTGCTTGAAATTGCCTTTCCAGTTTGGCTATAGATTGGCGTTACCCATTCCATGGTCGATAATTATATATTAACCCAATGAGAAAAACCGGGATCATACCACGGATAGTTTGAGGAGACCTATGGATGGGATAAAGCATTTAGAAGCTACCTCTGTCCATTAGTTTTAAAGAGGGCAGTCCTGGGGTAAATTTTTGTTTCCCATCCATAGATCTAAATTGTGCTTGAATATGGACAGGGATGAACTTTGTTTTATGCAGGCAAGGAGTCTGTTCAAGAGCAGAAGTATTCTCTGCAAGATATACCCATCCCTCTAAACCATTCTGTTGATGTTGCAGAAGAGGTGTAGATTCTTAAACTATATATTTCTGATGCCATTTGACTTGCTGATGTTTAGTAAATCCATCAGTAATTGAGTCAGAGGATGCCTTGTTTGCCAAACACAGGTCACCTCTTAGCTGTCTGTAGGATACCAAGTATAGTGTCAAGGCTTTGAGTCGGTCCCTGTAGCATATGTTGTTAGGTCTTGTGTCCTTTCAGTAAGATATCGCTGTGGGTGTTCCAGTTGCTGTATGTGTCTTGACAGATACATGCCAAAGGGAGCATTATATTCCGTGATTGTTCTAATGAGGGCTGAGTAAAAGGAGATAATGACATCATTAGATATCGACACAATCTCTTTGTTCATAACCTGTGTAATATAGAAGGACATTCTTAGAACACTGGATACATGTTGGTCAAAAGTTAGGACACTGTGCACGTAAGTTCCCGAATCACAAACAAATGAGTCAACTCTTAAGGGCATATTGTCAATGTGGTAGTTCCCCAGGGTAGATGACTTTTCAAAGGATGCAATAATGCATTTTTGGCATTTAGTTTCAGTCCATGATTTTGTTACCAGTTATTTATTTGGGGCAAACTTTCCTGCAGAATGATTAAGTCATTTAAGCTTTTAGTGACTACTCCTAGCTTGCAGTCATTTGCAAACTTAGTCAGAGCCTTTTGGTATTGGCTTTTACTTCAGAGAAGTAGATAACAAACAGGAGAGGTCTCAGCACAGAACCCTGGGGTCTCCACCGGTGACTGGTCTCTTTGTAGAGGTTACTTCCCCTGTTTTGATTATCTGCATATTATCTGTGAGCCATTTGGCAATCCAGTGGGTGACACATGGATATTCTTTCTCCATTGTGACTGCAATTTGAAAATGTGCAAATCTCTGCCTCCAAAATGGCCAGGCAATTGGCTTAGCAAAGTTCAATAGTTCAGGTAAGCTAAACTTGGCTGTTTATGGTACATTATTGGTTATTCTGGGATTTTAGGTTAATAATTAGTAAAACAACTTTATTTAGAGGCAAAATGACTATTTTTTAGAAAAAAATGGCTTACTTAGAGGTCAGCGGTATCTACTCATCTGTTTGTCATTATTTTCTGATTTGAAAGGTATTTTTTGGTCATTTTATACAAAAAAGATCTGTTTCTAATGGCACATCACAATGTACACCAACAGCTGTCCTGTCATCTCATTTTGTGCTGCTAATAATGGCGGTGGGCAACAGTATTTATACTTAAACTACATCTTTACTAACTAACAAAATGGCAGCATAGCAAAACAGCAGTTAATTGTTTGTGGATGACACAAACAGCAGAGTGATACTATTAGCAGGAGTGAGGACTGGTGAAAAAAAGGTAAGAACTTGCATATAGATGGGAAGAAGTTGAGGACAGATTTATTACTTTATTCCATTCACACACAGTGCCTAGAGAAATAAATATTTGATATCATCAGACCACAAATTTAAGCAACTGAAACAATTCAAAACTTACTGTGAAATCACCACATTGCATTTTTCAGTAAAACAAAGCAAATGACTGCTACATATTTCTGATTTAGAAAAGCACTCTACTTAATACTGTAGTACATGAAATACAACTATAAATAGGTGTTTTTCCTGTATGGGGTTTTAAAGTCTCAGCTGCTCTATCTTTAACATAAAAATGCTCAGAATATCTAACAGCTCATTACCAGTGTGATGATGTGAGGTATTGTTAGCTATGCCAGGAGAAGTAAGTCAGTAGATGTGTAACATATGCCAGCATAATTATTGGAGTTTTGTAAAGAATTATATGTCATTTATATATCAAACTGATTTGTACAGGTGTTTGTGTTGAAAATGTATTTGTAAAGCTGCTTATGTCAAAATGTGCGAACAGTGGGTCCTGTTGGAAGAAAAAAAATGCACCTGTATGTCAGACTGTATTCTAACTGTGGAAATGAATATATTGTAACAGAGGATACTGGAAGATAAGAGGTTAATCTCAGTCCAACTAACTTTGAAAAATAGTCTGAAATTAAATTTACCTGGTTTAGGCCATAAAGATTGTATCTTACATTTCTGATTGCAGTCAGAGACAAAATGTCTGTGAAAACCAAGACTAGGAATTCTACTGTATTGTCCTTAGGGGTGAACTAATTGCTACATTGGAAGGGTAGAAGTTTTGAAATGGTTTTGTAGCTTCCAGATGCTATAACACATCTTATCAAAGCTCTATGTGTGTGTATGATGACACATATATGCTAGAATGTGGTTCCGTTTCTAGTCAGGGGGAGTTGTGTGGGAACCAGAGTCAGATGGCCAGATGTGATATCATTCTGTAATCCAGCACTGAATGATGTTTTAATACTAGATGAGACATAAGTCTCAAGGCAGTCTGTTTGTGAAATCTAATAAGAAAGAAGAACCACTCTCCCACTTCATCTTGCTTTGCTTTAAAAAGTAACCAGGGAATAGGAACTATTTAGATCAATCAGAAAAATATAGTGAGATTAGTTAAGTATTTTTTTCTGTATCTGTGTAAACCATTCCATCTCTGTTATTTTTAATATTTCCTATAATTGAAACTCTGGTGTGTATTGTAAATAGATATTTAGTATTGTGATGTACTTTTATTACTTAGTATTAAATATGTTTAAACTTTTCATTGTAGCTGGTCTTTTAGAGAATATTTTAACATTTGGGAGTACTTATATTATTTGGTGACACTGCGGCCACTCCTGAAAGCCTTGCTGCATTGGTCAAACACTACCATTTGTATTAGTATTAATTTTACACAGTATAATTGGGTACCTTTGTAAGAGCCTTAGAGTAGCTGGCTTTGGAGTGTCTTGGTGGCAGTATCTGCCTTATAGTCTGTGCAGAAGGAGCATAGCTGGTTAATCTGTGCCAGCCTTTCCCAAGTGTGTGTGTGTGTGTGTGTGTGTGTGTGTGTGTGTGTGTGTGTGTGTGTGTGTGTGTGTGTGTGTGTATGTCAGCTACTTGGAGCAGGGACTCAGAGCACTGATTTCATAGAGCGGGTGGTGGAGTACTTGCTTGGGAACACTTGGCTGAGAACTCAACTCTACAGCTGTAGCCATTGTGGAGTCTTATTTGGGGCCTGGTGAGAGAGAGAGAGAAATCCAGCCCCAGGACGGGAGTGTGCTCCCTGTGTGCTGTTAGGGGAAATGCTTGGCGCAGAGAGCTCCATCTAAAAATGTGTGAATCCATTTTTGTTCCAAGTGAATGTCCCTTACCAGTGTCCATGTTGAGGATTGAATCTCTCTCATTCCTTGCCCAGAGAAGGGACGTCACTACCAGAACCATGTTTCTCTATTTAAATAGAGTAAAAAAATTGTATAGCCGTCATTCATAATCTGACTGATCAGTCAGATGGTTGGCACATAAGCAGAACATTAAGTTCAGAAGACTGGGAACTTCTTGTTAGAGTATTTCCCCTCACCTTTTTCAAATTTAAGAAGAGTTCTCAGTGATTAGAAGTACCGCAGACCAATGTAAACTGCAAGTATAGAAACAGATTTAAATGTTCCCACATAAACATGGTAAATCATTTAACTCTATGGTTCTCAGCCTTGTGGTAACATCCCCAAAGGGGTTAATTGACACTTTCCTTATTATCTGTGAGGTTCTACTCTTCTGAACTCCAATTTGACAAGCAGAAAAGTTAGACTTAATATTAAATGTTGTTGTTGTTGTTTTTGTGTCTTTCGGCTTTTCCTGGTTAGGGGTCGCCACAGCAGAACTCCGGTCCACTAATGATTGGCAGCAGATATTTACATGCCGAGTTGCCAGCTCTGACGCACAACCTTCAATGAAAGCACACCCATTCACGCATGTCGCCACACAGAAGACGCTCTAGCTGAGAATCGAATGGGACAACGTCTTACTGTGAGGCGCCAATGCTACCTGCAGCACCACCACCGCAGTAGACTTAATATTCAATATAATGTCTTATTCAAGCCAGGATGCTCAAGGGGAAAACAATTTAACTGGAAAAGTACTGAGTTTTTAGGTCAGTTAATGTGATCATTAGGCACCAGGGTATCTATCCCTGAGCTTGGTCCTAAACAAATAGAAAAGAGTGAGCTCTGGCACTTTATTGGAATAGTTGTGATGTGTGGCCATGTGTGTTAGAGCCTGTGACATAATGGCCACAGGTTTCTGATGAGCTGTGACACAAGGCCACATGAGGAGGATTAGTCATGACACAGAACCTCAATTGTGAGAAAGGATCACAGATGTTGGAGAAATTATGAAAATGAATTATAGATGTTTAGAAAACTCAGAAGCACTGCCCAAAAGTACTTCTAGGTTTGTTGGTATCTGCATCACATTTGCATATAGTTATAGTCCCATCCATCAACCAAAACAATCTTGTTTCAAGTAGTTACATCCAAAAGTAATTTTATCAGCTTCTGAAAGTGAAATGACTGATGAAAAATAACCAGTTCTTACTACAGATGGATCGTTACAGTGAGCACGGGTCTTCAAGTATAAAAGGTTGTATCAAAGAAATATGTTGGTGATATCCAGTACTGTAGATAGTAAATATAACCATCCCTAAATAACATTTTTAATAATTTGCACACATATATATTGTAATCTTGCAGAAGCTTACTGAAGAGTTCTTCACAGACATCAAATTTCATCAGAATTTACATGCTTTGTAGTAATGCAGTGAAAATGTAATGTGATAGGGCAGTAATATATAATCACTGTCAGAACGGACTAAATTATGTGTAGAACTGGCACAAATTCAACTTTATGAATTATTTCAAAAACATGAACATGAATAAGATGTGGTTAAAATGGTGACCTCTGAACAGTTAAGGAATGAAAAAGCTGTGGACATTACCATTTGTGGCTGGACAGTATCTAATCTTTTAAAAACCTTGTCTGACTTTCTGTGGTAAGTGTGCCATTGATTCTGCTTTGATTTTTGACAGCCATTACTGAGATGAAAGGATCACACATACATATAGCAATACATCAGTGAATGCACGTGTGTGATTTTAGAATGGGTTGGGAATCTTCTTAAGTGATATGGTACAGGCATGTGATCTGACTTGTTCTGTGTAGAGTGAACAACAGATGTAAGTACTTATGATGTGTATTCATTTCTTTAACAAAGTCTGTTTACAAAAAATTGCAAAACTCTAGATTTTATGACAGATTAACATAGCTTTGTCCACTTACTCTGTCCATGTTGGATAATTTACAGATAATAGATAACCAGCATTGCTAATGAACATATCCGCATATCTCTATTAGAGTTATTATATAGTCTTGTTATGTATTCTGTGCCTTTTCTGTCATCTTTAAATATACAATCCATTCAGAAATCCTGTTCCGTGCATCTGCTACTCTCTTCATTAAAAGCACTACATTACATTTTCCCATTTTTGATGATTTCTCTTTCTGAAAGATGCTATGTTTTTAAACTTTCTTGGATTCTTTAATATATGTGAAGTCTTCATTCATCTCCCCTCCCTTGCTACTTGTTGTTTTTGTGGATATGCATTCTCAATTGCTTTAATCTGCCTTTGGATGAATCTGTATGCAACTTCTTTCTATTTTATTTGTTCTATTTTGGACAGCCTCCTACTGCATGTGCCTTGTTGCTTACCATCTATGAGAAAAAAAAACTAGAAAAGGTGTCTTAAACTTAAGCTTTCTGACTTTAAATAGATGATTTTATCAAAATCAAGTACGTTGCTGCCATGGGCTATCAGAAACGAATGGCTGGAAAGAACAGTTGCCATCCCTGGAGAAGCATTGTCATTACTGTCCTAACAGAGCCAAGAGGATCAGATGAAGGTGCCAGCTCTTGTGATAAAAAGGATGAAGGCCTGACTTGGGTCTGCAGTTGACATAATGGTTTAGATCTTAACTTCACAGATATAAGGTACAGGGTTTGAGTTTGACCTCTGGCTTTTGCCTTGGATTTTAATAATCTGCAGACTGATAGCCTAGTATTTACCTATGACTATGGCCAAGGTGAGCCAAGTACAATTAACAGCTCTGGAGCTTGATGAAAATGAGGATGGACATTGCCGTCTTGGGGGGAGGGCAGATGGATTAGAATGTGTACTGCCACACTCCTTCAAGGGAGTGTGGCAGATGGATTAGAATGTGCACTGCCACATTCCCTTGATGGAAAGGCAATACAAGTGTGCATCCTGGAGGTAGGTTTTCAGCTCACCAAGCCACTATCTGGTAGCAACTTTCATACAGAGTGTATGAGAGTATGCACTCCTAGTCAACACATTATGTACGTCTGTGGTAAAGCAGGTAACTCATCCTTCCACTGGGGGGGCAATGTCAGTACAAAAAATGGCCTCAAATCTGGTATGCAGGTGAGTGCAAAACAAAACAAAACAAACAAAAAAACATGGCTGCCTATATCACAGTCCCCTCCCAATGTCTCTCACCTTTGTATATCCAGTGGATACCTCCCTCAGTGTGAATAAAGCAAATGGATTTAAGAATATTACAGGATGAGCAAGGGATTCTATTCAACAGATGTGGCAAACTTTTCAGAGAAAAAACTGTTCCTGAATGTTCTTCACTCCTGATCATAATTCTGTATCAGCCAGCATGAAGTCTGATTCAAGAGAAATTTCTTCAAGATCTAATGATGACATTCTGCCAAATGTGTGTGATGCAGTAACTCTAATCACATCATCTGCTAGTGACTGCAAAGTATCTCACTTTAGTAGATTAATAAACAACCTGTCCAAAAGGAATAATTTTGCAATGTATTATGATAGCAAAAGCTGTTTTATACAATTATTTTCTTGTTATTGCAAATTTCTGTGGTTTAATATTTATGTCATGAACACCCGCTGTTGCTTTGTCTTACTTTGGGTGTCTGTATAAACACATAACTATATATATATAGCTATATCTATATATATATATATATATATATATATATATATATATATATATATATATATATATATATATATATATATAAAATTACCTCCATAGTACAATGTAGTATACTCTGCTACATATATATTTTATGTAAAATAACAAGTGTTTAGGTTAAAGAGTGGGGTGCAATAAATACTACTTTGTAACTGTAAGAATACCACAAGCTAGTTATGCATGTTGGATGACACATGATGCTATCTTGCTTTTCATTGCTGCCAAGATAATAAAGTGTCATTTAGTGTAATTGGTAGTGGAATGCAGAATGGACGTGTTCTTAGCTGCATGTCACTTTAACTGTGCAACCTACCGCTACTCACTTGTTGTCATAGTCCTTTAATACATACTAGAAAACTAGCTGTGTCCAGTTGCAGTTAATGTTTTTTTTTTTTTTTTTTTAATAAAATACATGATCTACCACATAGCTTCGTGCCACAGCAGCCAGTGATGAAACCTTAACAGGAGAAAAAGCAAAGGATGAATAATGTTTAGGTCTAAGCCATGTTTCTGAAATTGCCATAATATTTATGTTGTTTCACAACAGCCATCTGTCATGAAGGTTATGTTTGTTCCTGACAAAACTGTGTTTTACCAAATGTCGGTAAGGTAGGGATGACTAACAGGGCAACTGGGAGGTGGAAGGCAGTCAGATAAAGCCTGAGTTAAGTTGTTTGTTTTTACTGTGGAGTAAATGAAAGAGGCAGATGAGCAGGCATGGTTATAGAATGGAAGGATGACAGATGACAAGAATATCAGTTACATATGCCACATCTTTAGAAGGGCTAGGGAGACGGTTAATGGTAGAGTTCTTCCAGAATACACAAAGTATGGGATTGCAGTGTTCTTCAGGATGGAAGATACAAGCAGAGTTAGTTAGTATTGGAGTTAGTAGTACACCAAAAGTTGGAAACGGAGTAGAATAGGGAGGACACTGAATAAGCATTATAAAGGAGAAAGTAATGAAGCATGGGGAAGACATGGGGGTTGGATCTGTGATGGAAATAAGAGAGTAGATATGGGGGTTGGATCTGTGATGGAAATAAGAGAGTAGAAAGGTCATTCATTGATATGGGCAGGTAGCATAGAATGGAAGTGAAGGTGAAGCCAAATATATTATACAGGATGTATTTAAAAGAAAAGGTGTGTATAAAGCTGGTAATTACATTGGAAGGGATCAGAGATATGGAATGCGGGCAGGAAGACGATGATGTGAACATTCTGAACATGACGTCCCGCTCACTAGACTGAGTAAGGAGAAGGTCACAGTAAGCTGCCTGTCGTCTCTCAACAGCAGGTCAGTCATTGTCCACGCTGGTGGTGTCAGACTCCTGATGTACCCTCTTGGACTACATGAAGAGAGACATTGCGGAGCTCTCTGATTATGTAGCCCAGGCAGGTATGACCCTGACCTTGCGCAGTATCCTACCTTCACCTAGAATGATGCCACAATACAGTGATAAGATGATCAGCTTTAATAATTGGCTTAAATTCTGGTGTCATTCAAAGGGGATCCAATGTCTCTCTGCCTGGGATGACATGCTGGACAAGCCACGCTGCTAAGCAAGGGATGGCTTGCACCTGTCACCCTGCACCCACATAGTGCCTTTTTAGGGCAAGGCTCAAATAAAAAACCTACCCCCTAACACAAAAAAAGAAAAAACTAAGGGTAATGCTGCTCAATGCCAGAAGTCTCAATCTCAAGATGCCCCTTCTCAGTATGGAGAACATCGATGTCTGTGCTGTGACAGAAACCTGGTTCAAGGCTCCAGAGAGCACCCCAGCACTATCAGGTTTTACCTCAGGAGGGTGTCCATATTCATGCATCGGAGACCATCCAGGTGCAACTAACCATAGGCAAAACTGCTCTGCAATTTGTAGCATGTTACAGGCCACCCTCTCAAACTCAGGAACCTCACATGGCCTTCCTGAAAACACTGGAGGGATAAATATATCTCCAAACACCATCATACTAGGTGACTTCAACTACCCTAATATAGACTGGGAACACTACTCAAGCCCAAACACTCTAGCCCAAAGGTTCCTGGAGTTCATAAACTCAAATGCCATGGAACAACTTGTCACCATCCCACAAGAGGAGAAAACATACATGATCTCATCACGAACATGGGACCACAATGTTCAACACCGAAGTATACCCCTCACTGGTGAGATCAGATCATAAACTAATCTCGCTGGAGGTCCTCATTCTGCCCCCACCTGAAATAAAAAAGACCACAGTGAAAAACTTCAAAAAGCCGACTTCACACTTCTAAAAACTAGTGTGGTCTCCTTTTGAGCCAGTGGTAAACATTACTCATACCACTGAATCACTTACAAATGCCTTCTACCAGCACCTACAGGACTGCATGGATCAGGCAATCCCAAACAAAACTAAGACTCTTTTCTGGTGGACCCCAGCCATAAACAAGCTCTACAACAAAAGGAGGAAGCTACTACAAGATAGAGCAAAATCCTTGAAAGGTAAGACACCCTTGATCATTATAAGTAAAAACTAAGAGCTCTCATAAAATCATCCAAGGCAAATTTTGAGAGAAAATCAAGGACTCAAAGGACAATCATAAGGCCTTCTTTAGCTATGTTAGAAACCTAGGAGGAAACTCCCAGATATGCTCAGAATTAGTTCAAAATGATGTGAAGATTACTGAACCTACACACATTGCCAACATACTGGCTGACAGGTTCAGTGCTAACTTCTCCCTCCCCCAAAAGGAGAGATATCTATACCAGAGGATTGTAGCCCCAAACATCTCTAACGCCCAGGTGAGAACTGCTCTCCAAGGCAAAAACACAGCATCCATGGGACCGGATGGTGTCCCCTGTGTACTCCACAAACTCAATGAGGAATTAAACCCGCAGTTAGGACAGCTGTTTAATCTTAGCCTCACCTCAGGAACTGTGGTCCCATTAGCTTGACAAGCCTTATCTGCAAAGCCATGGAGAGGATCATAATGGGACTCATAAATAAAGACATAGGGAACTTGCAGACTTTGGATCCAACCCACTTTGGGTTTGTCAAAGGCAGATCATGCCTTTTAAACTTGGTTGATTTTTCAAACAGTCACCAAGGCCATTAATGAGGTAAGGCAGTCCATACAGCCTATCTCGACCTGGCAAAGGCCTCGACACAATACCCCACTCAGGTATCATCAAAAACTCATCAGCTTGAATGTAAACCCATACATCACAAGATGGGTTGCAAACTGGCTAAGTGACAGAACCCACAGGGTCAGAGTTGCTGGCGCCATGTCAGACTCAAAGCGGTCACAAGTGGTGTCCCACAGGGCTCAGTCCTGGGTCCACTCTTGTTCGGCATCTACTTTCTGAAGTACAAGCAAACACAGGAGGGTTATGGCTGACAAAGTTTGCAGATGACTGCAAAAGTCGAAACACATCTGACACAGATATCCTTCAGAAGGGCCTCACAGAAATGGATAACTGGTGCCAGAGCCATGGCCTAAAGTTAAACGCCAAGAAATGCATAGTCATACCCTTCGGGAAAAACAAGGTTACCCCTAGCTACCATATAGGCGGCAATCCACTGAGCACAGAAGAAGTTATCAGGGATCTGGGGACCCAGGTTGACAGTAACCTTTCGTTTGACACTCACATTGCTAAAGTAGTTAGGAAGACCTTCTACATTTCCCACCTGATCATGAAAGGATTCACATCTAGATCAAGGGAGGTCATTGTCCCCCTGTACTCATCACTCATTAGACCTATGATTGAGTACAATGCCCCATTCGGAATGTATCTGACCCGACACCTGCAGCAGCTGGAAAGGCCCCAAGAGTTCCTCACCAAAAGGATAAAGGGTCTCAAAAATGTCTTATGCTGCCCGACTGAAAGAACTCCAGCTCTATTCAGTCTTAGAGGTGACCTGTGCCTGACATACAAGGCCATGTCAAACCCAGATTTGATGAATATGCTTCACCTCAAAATCTAGATCCCTCAGAACCACAGGGCGGGAGACTTAAACCTTGACACGGTTATTAATAGAACGTGCTGGAGGGACAGATTCATCACCCAGAGACTCCCTATGCTGTGGAACAAAATCCCGGTACATGTGAGGCAGAGCACCTCGCTGGCCTTGTTCAAGAGGAATCTTGACCAATGGATGGGAAATCGCAGATATACCCCAGGGATTACTTCAGTGTCACTGCTTGACAGAGGCACAGCAAAATAATAGGCATAGTTTAGCCACATAACTATGGGCTAGGCTTATAAATGCCCTTGGGCAGATAGCCTAGTATGAACCTATGAACCTATGAACCTATGAACCTATGATCAATGAAGCAAGTGGTGAAGTAAATTGAGCTCTGGGTAGCAGGGCATAATGATCCAGATAAAGGTAGCTTAGGGAGGAAAAATTGAGGAATATATTGTGAGTTGAGATGAGTGCAGTGAGTGGTATGGATGTCAGGCCAAGAGTAAATGGGGATGTGTGAAGAAATGATGTATGAGGAAAAGAATAAAGTCATCCTCAGAGGGCAGGATTATGATGCTGGGAGCAGACTGCAGCTGAATTACTAGCAGAATTGCACCAAAATATGAAAGCTGCAACAGTATGTGATAGCACTGACTGATATCCTCACAGCTGTAGTTACCTACAAGATATGACAAGAAAGATATGGCAGACCAAATATATCATAAGCCAAATATATCATAATACCAGTAAATGTTTGTAGTAGTTAGACATCATAGCTTCATAGGTTCATAGGTGTGAACTAGGCTAATGGCCCTGGAGCCTTTACAAGCCTAGCCCATAGGATTACCCTGGCATCGTGCCAGCCGACCTGAGTTCCCAGTGCCTCTGTCAAGTAGAACCACTGGAGTGATCCTGGGGGTGAACTTTCTATTTCCCATCCACTCATCAAGATTTCTCTTGAAGAGGGCCAGTGAGGTAAATAATCAGCCCTACCAAGTCTTAAACCCAGGATGCTGTGCACTACAATCACAGCAACATACCACTACACCATCTTTTCAAAAACAACTTGTACAGGTTGTAACATTAGGTCAATTATGTGATTCATACTGAACTCCCAAGGATCAGTGCAATGGAGAATTTCCTTTAACAGCAACTCAGGAGTTAAATATATTTAGAGTAGCAGTACAGTGGCTATGTATCCCAGCAGGTGGAGTGGGGGTGCTTTTGCTCCCACACACAAAAAAAAAAAAAAAAAAAAAAAACTAAAAAAATCAGTTTCTGAAGTTGGATTTGCTAAATCACATGAGGCTATTAAATAAAGAAAGTTGTGTAATTAGGGTACCCAACAGAAAAATCAGATGTATATGTTAAAATGAAACACAAATACAGACACTGACATTGAAGGCTAAAAAATGCATCAGTATTAAGCTTAAAATTATCTGAATATACATAGAAATTGTTAGCACAAAAATCGAGGATAAGGAGATATCTGAAGTTACTAGTCGATTTAAGAGATATGTCTTTTATACAGCAGCATACAAAATTAATATTCTATCTACCCATAATAAGGTCTGACAAAATGAATCCCCTAAAGCAGATATTTAGGCTCAGGTGGGGCAGCCAGTTTATAATGTAACAATTTCACAAGGAGAGACACAATGTAAAACAACGCAGTAAAAATATGTTGGTGCTGCTGTGCTGCATAGGAATAATGCCACCTGCTGTAACCATCATTTCAGCAGTAGCCAGCTTGATCACGCACAATAAGATCTGTGCTGCAGGAAGGACACTGCAAACGCAATATTGAAGATGAATGCCTTTGTTCCTTTAATTGACTTAACAGAACTTTGTCAGATAAATTTGAAATTCTCCCTTATATCATAAGCAAGAACCAATCAAAACTCGATAATTGCAAATCAATTTAATTTAAAAATACATTTCCCTTTACTCAAAATACCTATAGTTAACTTAACAAAGTATACCGTAACACTTAAAAAGTTCAGCCAGCTTAAAAAAAACACTGTAACCACATACACTTAATCCTAGTAGCATCAAAAATAAATGCCTGTATAGAACGGTTTACTATGGTTTGTGTGAACGACAGTCTGTCAGCAGAACTGCTGCCGAAAATCAGAATGTTGTGCACAAAACATAAATGGATGGGATAGTTGAACACACTTATGCGAATGCAGTAGTGCATTCGCATAAGTGTATTCGACTTTCTGTAGTGTGATCTCAGAGTTAGAATATATTAGTAGGGGGGTGTGGGGGTGCAGGGGGGCTTCCCCCCTGCAAAAACGTGATATGTCATAAAGGAGTCTGATTTACATCAGCTCCTATACGGCTATCACGTGATGGTTTCAGCCACAATGTTGATTCAAATGTATCGATCATTTGGGTCGACATTGTGGCTGGTTTGAATATTTGTGTTTGGGTTTACTGTTCGTTGTTTTGAACGGCAAATGTTTTGCCGTTCGAACAAACAATAGTAGACCGTATAGAACATAGGTGTTAATGACATATATAGAAAACCACACAGAGATCAAGACTTGGGTTCTTGGGTAAAGCATCCAGCATATGTTGACTGACTGACAAAATGGTGTGACCAGTTTAATATGTTCAGAAGATTAAGAATAATATTCGTAAATGTTTGCATATTATGCAAGGTTCCCCTACATGCCCTTGTGTACTACAAGAACAGAGTGATTCTTAAAGCCTATCTATGCATCTGCACAGTGAGTAAAACTTTGCGGCACAGCAATGCAGATACACACAAGCAAACATGGCAGAGTCAGCTGCCTATATTTTGGTAGAATGTTCCCATTGTCAGGCCTGATTTATCTCTGCATGAAGTGTTCCTGTTTTTGAAGGCATATCCCTACTTTCAATCTTGTTTTATCCCTTCACACAATTTTCTGAATTCTCCTCTTCACTCATGATTTTTGAAGCTGTCTTGTACACAAAACCACACTGCATGTCTAACATACAAGTGGCAACAATAATTTAAAGTGGATACATCTTCCATCTCTTTTTTTCAGAAGCAAAAATAAATGTGCTTGTGTGGTAGAATTTTGCAATACATTTAAATAAATTCTACATTTTTACACTGTTTGTTTGATATTGTAGTTATATTTCCATCATTTTTGTCATTCTGTTTTTTAAATTTGTGTTTCTTAGTAGTAACCCACATTCTCACTAGAAGCAGGAAGAGTTATATGCAAATCGGTATACAAAATTTGTGCTAATTAGATATCCGATGTTTGGCTGGATGACTGGACACTCTAAATTGACCATAGGTGTAAGGGTGCATGCAAGTGTGTGGTGTGGAAGAACTACTGTGAGAGGGCTAGTCACCCTGCGATGTAACCCTTTCCTCTAGATGATTGTCAATGTTGAAATAAAACCCTGACCCCATGTGCAAAATAGGAAAAATGGTTTATGGATGAAAGGATGGTAACTACTTTTCAAGGTCCTTTGTTCCTATTTTCAATGTCTGCAGGTTGAGAGGTATGAAGCAATGAAGTTGTGAGCACAGGCTATTTAAACTAAGCTTCTGCACGTAACAGGCATCTTCACCAATAGAAAAGTTGCTAAGTACAATGACTGATGATGCTGGACTACACAATTTCCACAAAGGGTGCACATAACTAATAGCTGCATTGCACTCCTTCATTTCAAAAAGCGATGCAGTTTTTCTACCTAAGCAGATTCTAGCTGTGGAGCTTAGCATTACACAGGTACAGTCTACTCAATGGAACACCTACCCTACAGTTACTAAAACTATGCAGTAGGAGATTCACAGATGTTCACGATAAGGCCTTAATAAGATTCAGATGCATGCTAATTATGCCTGCCTCTTAAATTACATTATAAGTGAGCAGCACAACTCTGACAAACAGGGCAGAGCTCAGCTGTGAACCATTTTATGAATAATGACCAGTGACAATAAGCTGACAAAAATCTCTTTCTGACATGTAGTCCTGGGTTTGAATCTTCAAGTTTCCACTGGCCTACCGTATAACTCTGAGCAACTCACTTAACCAGACACAGTTCTCCTGGGTCAGTCCCTGAAAGAGGCAATTGGGCCAAGCAGGTATAAACAAAAATAAAAATAAAAAGTAAAATTTTTTTTTTTGTATTTGTTTACCGTGATGGTCCACTGGGCTGTAGTGAGCCCATTTTCAGTGGAGGCCCGGGGAGAAAAGCTCCAGACCAAAGTACACAATATACAATACATACAATATACATACAATATACAACATACAATACATTCAATACAATAGATCAACATGATCAGTACATACAATGCATACGTCGCAGCTGATAATAGAATGAACATGGTGAAAATCTGAGTACAATGATAGATTACAATATCGAGGATAAAGTGGTTTACACAATTGGAATATCACATGATATGATTGTACAGTTCAGCGGATTTCCTTTTTGTGTACTACATGATAGGATATAACAAGTTAGGATAATTAAGTTACCCATGTGAGTATCCTGGGTTTTAACACTTATAAAGTCCTAAGCTTAAGTATAGGTGAGCAAATATAGTAGATAGTACCAGCACTGTAGTTAAATAAGTATTTTAAGATATAAAGAGTGATATCAGAGTGGTAATTAGAGAAGGTCTATTGTAGTAGTAGAAGAGGGAGTCAGGTTATGGGAAGTACAGTAAAATGTAACAGCTTAATGGAAAAAGTAACTATAGCTTCTAACATGTAAAGCTTTGCAACAACGATGAAGCAGGTGGACTTCAGGCCTCGAAAAGACCATGGCATTTATATTACACTACAGCAATCCATCTGAGACAATGAGTCTGTTACTGTGCCCTCCACTTTTGGCAGTAATCCTTTGTTATCCTGTTAAACACAAAGAAAATTGCAGGCAGGGAAACATTATGCAGAGTTCAAAAGTAGAGGAATTTCTGTACTTAATATTATGTACAATTTTGCAGGAAGCCAAACCCCTAAAACTAACAAAAACTTCCCACCACTGAGAGTTATTCATGGCCTGTAATCAGGTTTTTGACTAAATGCTGATGTCAGTTTATGGACAGGTTGTCACTTGAATGACACCTCACAGTGTCAGGGATACAGACAT
This sequence comes from Protopterus annectens, assembly GCF_019279795.1. NCBI lineage: Eukaryota > Metazoa > Chordata > Ceratodontiformes > Protopteridae > Protopterus > Protopterus annectens. The sequence goes on from NC_056744.1 coordinate 823,005,876, forward strand.
GCTTGTCTGCTTGATATATTATTTTAATAAGTGACTGACAAGACCAGTGTGTGTGTGTGTGTGTGTGTGTGTGTGTGTGTGTGTGTGTGTGTGTGTGTGTCTGTCTGAGGAGAGGAAAAAGCTCTTAAGATTTGCTTTTAACAAGAGATTTTAAGGTATTTAAAATTTTAAATACCATGCTGCTATTTGAATTGCAAAAGACACTTGTTAATTCAATGTAATATGTGGATAGAATTATTTGCAGATGGCTGACCTTTTGTTCTCTTAAGCTCAGCAGAGTTTCACTTTACTACTTCTTTACTATTTAGTGCAGAGAAATATTTTGTTAAAATATACATTAGTGTCTACAGACACATACACACACACACACACACACACACACACACACACACACACACACACACACACACACAAAGACACACATACACAGACACACACACACATAGAGACACACTTACACAGACATACACACATGCTCACACACACACACACACACACACACACACACACACACACACACACACACACACACACACACACACACACACACACACACACACACACACACACACACACATTTATATATATCTAAGAGGGTTTGTCATCAAAATGTCATATGTTAGTTATGCAACCTTGGAAGGGTGAAAGACACTTTCCCAAGGTGTCGTAACATTGATTTTTTAAAATGACGAATCCAGAAGAGCGAATGCTAGCATGCATTCACCCTTGTGGATTCGTTATTTTGAATGGAGATCGCACCACAGTGGGAATTGGGAAATTTACCCTTTCCTTTACTGCGATCTCAGAGTTTGTATATATAAGTAGCAGGGGGGTGTGGGGGGTGCAGGGGGCTTGCCTCCCTGTAAAATGTTTGTAGCACATAAGTGGAAGTGTAGGTATTTTCAGTAAAGTCGACATTCCCGAGTTGTCGACTTTCCTTAATTCCCACTTTCAGTTATATGAAAGGTCGGTTATTGGATTTTACGACATTTTGGGTCACATATATGAACACTTGCACTAGTCAGTTGTGAGATTTTGATAGTAAACCATTTAGGTTCGTGTAGGTGGATAAGAGAGAGAGAGAGAGAGAGAGAGTCTGTGTTGTAACACTAAAGTGCGCAGGCATCAATGCATCACATTTTGAAAATTTACTTATCAGAAAACTCATCAAATTGACACTACAATTTATTACAAAATTAAAAGAAATACATTTTCTTTTGCAACTGGCTAACTAATACCCTGCTGCTAAATTTAGATACAGTTTATCAGAATAGTGGTAGTATTATAGAAAGGCTGCACCACCTTACTAATGTGTGCTAACCCTAACTCTGCCCTGCCCCTCACCCATAGCCGGCCTTAGGCATAGCCCAACTAGGCAGCTGCCTAGGGCACCAGTCTATCAGGGGTGCTTTTCCAGTAATCTGGATGGTATAGGAAGACCAGGATGGGGGCACTGGGTGGTGTGGGCTGCTGTGGAAACCTTTTGCCTAGGACACCAGTTGACCAAAGGACGGTTGTGCCCTCACCACCAACCCTACACCTTACCTTAGGAAAACCCTTACTATATCACTATCACCACAAAAGACACTCAGGCCCATATCGCATACACTAGAACATATATGCACAGCACTAAATCTATCCCCTTCCCTTACTCTAACCCTAAATTAGAAACATTCGTCCATCCCTAATGCTGAAACTTTTGGTATATTCCAAAGTTTTGGCACTAAAATCTAGTCCTTCATTTACCATAGCCACAAGTACTTGATCTTCCTCCTTTGGTACCTCCAGCACCAGACAAACAGAGCTCCCAATGGATTTCCCAAGCACTTCACTCTATCAATGAAGTGTCTTAAATTTTGCCAAGTAAGCTTTGAGATAATCCTTGCTACTAAGAGACTTGAGCAGACGAGCAGACCTTTGTTGATGTATCACTTTAGCTACCACCATTCCCTCAGTAACAGTAGCAATCTTTCTGCAGTAATCATTATGTTGTCCTTAAAATTCTCTACTGGGATACCACCACAGCTACAGATTGTAGACTGGCTCTGGGAACCCAACAAAAGTAGCAGCACAGTTCAACACTAAGAAAGAAGAAGACAGGAGAAAAAAACATTTGTCATTCACCATGGGGTATTATTCATACTGTTTAGTGGTGACAGATGGAATCAGAACTTCAGGATTGATGGTTGAAACTTCAGTTGCACACATTCTAAACCAGATGTATTTCAACCATCAGATACTCCAAGGCTTTCATGAAAATAGTGTTTTATTTATTGAGGCATGAAGTAGACTAACTTTACCACAGACAGCACCAAATGTACAGTGATAGATGCAATAAAATAACAGCTCAGTTTTCCATTAAGGGTAACAATTCATTTCATAAGCAACTTTAGCAACAATACTCAGTACTTCTGAATTGACAGTTTCTGAATAAACAATGTTCAAAATAAATTAAATAAATAAATAAATACATACATAAATAAATAAATAAATAAATAAATAAATTAAAAGACTTTGCCAACATTCCACAAACTGGACAATTCAAAGTATCTGTTGTCAGAAGTTCTGCTGGGGAAAATAGTTTTTTTACCAGCAACCTCATGTTAGGCAAATCAAAGTTCTCAATTGCCAGGACTTCCACTGATGGTTACAGTTTCTTAAAAAAAAAATCCTAAAATATTCTGGGCAACCATTAAAAAAATATTGCATCCCTGCCATAAATTCAGCTCTAACCAGTATCCTAATAACTCATCACTTGAAACCGCAATTCAGTTCAACTCTTACTTCATAGATAGCATAGCATCGCTAACCAAGGATTCTCCATCATCTAATCCTAACCCTTCCCAGCAGCCATGTATCACCACATCCACTTTCACCTTCAAACCTGTGCCTCTGTATAAAACAACTGCTAAACAAACTCAGACCATTCTCTACTTCAGCTGATGACCCTCCAAGTGAATACCTTAAAATAGCAGACAATAGCACTCCTTGGCTAGGCTTGTAAAGGCTCCAGGCCATTAGCCTGGTACACACCTATGAACCTATGAAAAACAATTGCTAAACTATCTCCTGAAGGAATAACTCCTGTCTCCTACACAGTATGGCTTCCATCCTGTCAATAGTACTAATAGTGCACTTTTAACATATATAGAAACTGTCAATAAAGCTAGAGATAATGTCAAATTAGTCTCCTCCTTATTTCTAAACTTGTCTAAAGCCTTCAACACCATTTGTCACAGCAAACTTATACTTCAAATGTTCTCATTAGGTCTCTCTCAGCTCACCCTTCTATGGTTCAAAAGCTACCTATCCAATAGGTATCAGTCAGTAAAATGACGCTCCACCATCTTGCCATACTTTTCGGTCACCACCTGTGTACCACAAGGCTCTATTCTTGGTTCCCTCATCTTTAACGTTCTCATTACCACCCTCCACACATCCACATAACAGGCATCTCTAATACTGTATGCAGATGACTCCACATTCATTTGCACATCTGACAACATGGTACACCTTCAAAAAATTATTCAGGAAGCTTTAACAGCAACTGAAACATGGCTTTGTAACTCAGAACTCATGCTCAACCCTAAAAGAGTCAATTCTCATAGCAAATTATTAGGGATGATAGTGGATGATAATATTAAATTTGACCTGGATATACAAAATTGCATAAGAAATACTCATCAAAAACTAGGATTCTCCATCATCTAATCCTAACCTTCCACCTTCCCCATGTATCACCACATCCACCACTTCACTTTCCTTCCTGTGCCTCTGTATAAAAAAAAAAAAAAAAACAAACTCAGACCATTCTCTACTGCTGCTGATGACTCCAAGTGAATAATACTAAAAATAGCAGACAATAGCACTCCTTGGCTAGGCTTGTAAAGGCTCCAGGCCTTATAGAGCCAAAAACGTTCTCACTGGTGCAACTATAATTGCTACTAATTATCTCCTCCCCACACATATTTATGGTGCTCCTATCCTTATCGCTTCTCTGCCTTTTAGCTAAGATCAAGTGTAGTGTAGTGTAGTAGTGTAGTACTAATCTTCAGGCATTGTAGAAATCAAAACTTGAAAAATGCTATAATATTCTTTTCAGAAACCACCACTGTATAGCACTAAAAAGCCTAAACTGATTAGAACCACCCCATCAACTAACATATACATAGCTTCTTACCACCTATAAATTATCTAGAATCCATCTGCTTATCCAGCACTAAATAATATTGTACACAACTATGTTTCTAGTCAGTCATTATGATCCAGTGACCACAAACTCCTGTCTGTCCACAAACCTATCAAATTTGCCCAATATTTTCTGTATGTGTGCCACGTTGCTAAGGTCTGCTTATCTCTATCGATCAGGTCAATACTCTCCCTCCCATCCTTCAAAACCACTCTGAAAGACTTCCTAGCCAAAAGCTGGCTCTGTTCTTGCTCAACACAAAGCTAAACTATATCCCAACAAATATTTATTCATACCTCACATCTTTTTTTCTCTCTTCTTCATTCACTTCCTTACTTCTATCAATTTCTCTCCCTTGGCTTTCTCTCTAAATGTACAATAAGCCTGCTTTTCTCTCACTTTGTATTGCACTTCATAAATCATTCCCATATAACTTGTATCTATTCTTAACCAATATTTTCATATTAGGTCAAATTTGGGAAAATTATTTAAACTGTTTGTTTTTTGTATTGTTTTTAGGGACTGTAAATGTCTTGTTCTTAAAATGTTTTGTAATACTTTGAAGTTTTTCTACCTGGGCCTCCACTGCAAATGGGCTCCTACCCAGTCAGACTTTCCCCAATAATCAAATGTCAATAAATAAACAGACTCCCATCTCAGAGCCAACTGATCCAGACTTTGTTTGTCTCTCCTTTCATAAACTGGTGCAGGGATACAGCTTAATCAATTTACAAATATTGTACACAAAAAAACAGACACCCCCAACAAATTTGTAGTAGATTGCTAAAGATTCAGAATTCAGCATCTGTTATTAAATCAGTAAAATCTCAAAAAGATTTTACCTGAAAATCACAGAGATGGAGTTTATTGGTAGATATTCTACTGGAACATAGGCAAAGTAAACAAAAACGGGTACCCTTTTGTCAATGCTAAGTAAAACACACGATTCATTTGTAAGTGGCATAGCTAGTGAAACTAATTTTATCATCTGGTGATAAAATAAATCAAATTCTTTTTTTCAATGAAATAACCATTGTGTTTGGGAAGTATGTCAGCTTCAAACCAACTTGATTAAAAAGACTATGGTATAGTCATTCTGCAGTGGAAAAAGCTATTAACTTTGGTTCTATATGTTTTTGTGCTAGGCACATTTGTTTTCTAAAGTAACTTAAGTTGCTTTGAAATGTGCTGTATCTGTGCATTATGTATTTTGCACTGTAAATTATTGTAATTAAATTTGGATTTGATAATTTAAGTTTATCACAGAAGCACCTGCTGAAATGTACTGTTTTCCCAGTACTACTGCTCATAAAGTATGATTTATGATACAAGAAGTATACTTAATTTTGTTTTGTTTTCTTTTTCTAAGTTACTTGAGTTTTGTTGTCATAACTTACATTTATAAACATTGCATTGTGTTATCTTTGCTTAACAAAGAGAGTATTTCTAAGTACTGCTCCACTAATTGATTTTTATTTAGTTCTGTGGCTTGTGCCTTGAAATTAATAGCAGCTGCTGTTGATTCAGTTCTTTAGCTTCAGACCTGTTATGATTCAGTTCTTTGACTTGAACCCTGTTAATTAATTACACCTGAGTGACGCCTCCAGGTGTTTCTGCAGTTACATCCTACTGATGCCTCTAGGCATCACATATTGCTTGTTCATATTTGCATTAATAATTCCAAACCATGCTACCTACAAAGTATTTAAAAAATATCATCTTAAAGCTTACACAATGGCAAACTCAACTGTATTAATATTTGACCTCTGTGTAGTGCGAGTGAAGATATATTAATTACTGTTATATAATATATATTTATATTGTCATAAATTTCATATTTTTCTAAATATCTCAATAACCAAGTAGCACAGATAGAACTGCTTAGATTCATACAAAAGCTCTGCAGCTTTTGAGTGTTTTCTGATATATTGTAAATTGTGTGCAAAATATTACAAACTTAATAGTTATTGTGTTTACTTTGGCTGTAAAATAGCTTGTGCTGAAGAGTTTGACATTTGTACTTTTTAGTAACACCTCTAGTTCCAGAGATATGAACATTTGTTTGAAATGTGATTACATAATTTGAGTCTATTAAAAAACTTATTGTTTGTTTTCCTGAACTTTTTTGCACTTTAAAGTTTGTTTTTGCTTAATTTAACTGGTAGGCTACACACTCAAGTGCGCTAGCTGATTTAAAGCATTTACTGTTGTTACTGTATCTATTTTCTGCTACTTTGTAAAAAAAAAAACAAAAAAAAAAAAAAAATATCCTTGTTTCCCGCCTTTACTGAACTAGAATAGTCCAGTCTTCAGGTATTGCTGATCTCTGGGCTATGTCATAGTTCCTGTGTTGCCCATATCCTTGTTTGGATAGGAGGAAGCTTCTTTGTTCACCAGTGGGAGTGGGGAGCTCTGAGCAGCCTATCTGTCCTTAAAGGAGTGGTTCCAGCCCAGTAACTTGTAGCTTATTGGCTGTTTTGGGCCATTTCCTAGCTCTTTCTAACCCCTTGCTATAAAGCCCGCTTTAGCTCGCTTTTGCGCGAATTTGCACGAATTTGCGCATAGCGCAGCATCGGGCAGCTCCGCTTAATCAGGTTTAAACTATTCCCGGCTCCACAAAGTCTGCTCTTCATTTTTTCCTTTAGAAGTGCTCTAACTCTCAAGCTAAGCATTCTGTTCTCAATCTAAAAACCCTGCATTTGCTCCTATAGGCATTTTGTATAAGGTAAGCACTTTTTAACTAAAAAAGCACTACATCCTCCTAAAATCCCCTTGAGTACCCTATCCCCTGTAGGTCCTTTCTGATTCAGTTTCATAGCAGTTCCTTATACTATTCTGGCATGTCAAAGGGACAGTTGCTGGCTTCCTCTCCATTTCAGCTGGTGAATCTGGGAATCTTGAAGCAATGTTACAACTGCCTCATGTATGCAGACAACCCTCTCCTCCTCCCAACAAATACAAATATATGTGAGAGATGCAACCATATAGCCAAACTGGAGGCTGAGCTCTCTCGACTCAGTACTGGCATAACCAGTCAGGAAGAGAAGGTAACCACACACACCACAAATCCAGTCTCACATAGACCTACCACAACTGCAAACCAAACACATAAACACACAAAAACATACTCGGAGGGTCTAAATAAAAATCTACCAAAGCAACAGAGACCTCCAAAGCAGACATCCAAACAAGCACTACCTCAAAAGAAAACACATGCAACACATAATTCACAAAGTCAGTGTGCCAAACAGTCACAGCCCTTAAGGCTAAACAACATACCTGACACACTTGTAATAGGTGACTCTACAGTCAGGCACACTGACGTCCCGCTCACCAGGCTGAACAAGGAAAAGGTCACAGTAAGCTGCCTGTCAGGTGCTAGAATCCGCCACATAACACAAGCACTCAGGTCACTCCAAAGCAGGTACAAATATGACTCAGTCATTGTCCATGCCGGTGTGAATGACTTGAGACGTATCTCCCTGGACTACATGAAAAGAGACATAGAGGAGCTCTCTGATTATGTAGCCCAGGCTGGTATGACCCAGACCTTGAGCAGCATCTTACCCTCACCAAGAATGATGCCACAGTACAAAGACAAAATGATCAATTTTAACAATTGGCTTAAGTATTGGTGTCATTCTAAGGGGATCCAATGTCTGCCTGCTTGGGATGACATGTTCGACAAGCCACACTGCTTCGCAAGGGACGGCTTGCACCTGTCACCCCTGGGCTTTCGGATATTGGCAAAGGCTCTTGCCACCCCCATAGTGCCTTTTTTAGTCAAGGCTCAAAAGACAAACCCACCTCCCTAGAAAACACAAGTGGAAAAAAACTAAGGGTAATGCTGCTCAATGCCAGAAGTCTAAACCTCAAGATGCATGCTCTCGAAGCCCTCCTCAGTATGGAGAACATCGATGTCTGTGCAGTGACAGAAACCTGGTTCAAGGCTCCAGAGAGCACCCCAGCACTACCAGGTTATACGTCATATCATGCTTTTCGGCCCCAGAACTTGGACCAAACCACAAAAGGAGGGGGGAGTATCCATATTCATCAAGGATACCCACACCTCCAGGTTAGTGGCAATGCACAATGCATCGGAGACCATCCATGTGCAACTAACAATGGGCAAAACTGCCCTCCAGTTTGTAGCATGCTACAGGCCACCCTCTCAAACTCAGGAACCCCACTCGGCCTTCCTAAAGACACTGGAGAATATGAAGGTCTCTCCAAACACCATCATATTGGGGGACTTCAACTACCCAAACATAGACTGGGAGCATTACTCAAGCCCCAATACCCTAGCCCAAAGGTTCCTAGAATTCATAAACTCAAATGCTATTGAACAACTAGTCACCTCTCTCACAAGAGGGGAAAACATATTAGACCTGATCATCACAAACATGGGGACACAAAGCTCCATACCTGAAGTATACCCCTCTTGGTAAGATCGGACCATAAATTAATCTCCCTGGAAATCCACATCCCACCCCCACCCCCAGCACAGAAGACCACAGTGAAGAACTTCTCAAAAGCTGACTTCACACTTCTTAAGACCGAAGTGGAATCCTTCAAGGCCCATGGGCCAGTGGAAACCACAGCCCACTCTGCTGAATCCTTTATAAACGCATTCTATGGACACCTACAGAAATGCATGGATCATGCAATCCCAAATAAAACCAAGACCCATTCCCCCAAAGGCAAGCGTCCTGTCTGGTGGACCCCAGCCATTAATAAGCTATACAACAGAAGGAGGAAGCTACTACATGATAGAGCAAAATCCCTAAAAGGGAAGGCATCTCTGATCAGTACTAGCAAAAAACTACGATCACTCATAAAATCATCCAAGGCCAACTTTGAGAGAAAAATTGCACAAGACACTAAAGATAATCACAAGACTTTCTTTAGTTATGTTAGAAACCTGAGTGGAAACTCCCAGATATGCTCAGAGTTAGTCCAAAATGACAAAAAAATACACTGAACCCACAGACATTGCCAACATACTAGCAGACAGGTTCAGTGCAAATTTTTCTCCCCCCTCCCCCCAAAGGGACAAATATCTATTCCAGCAGAGTGTTGCCTCCCTGACATCTCAGATGCCCAGGTGAGAGCCGCCCTCTCCAAAGCTAAAAACACAGCATCAATGGGACCAGATAGTGTCCCGGGTTGCGTGCTACATGAACTGCAAGAAGAGCTAAACCCACACATAAGGCAGCTGTTTAATCTCAGCCTTACTACAGGATATGTACCCAAAGAATGGCGTACAACAACAGTGGTCCCACTCCACAAAGGAAGTGCTTCTACGGACCCTGGAAACTACCGCCCCATAAGCTTGACGAGCCTGGTCTGCAAAGCTATGGAGAGGCTCATTATGGAACTCATAAACAAAGATATTGGGGACCTACAGACACTGGATCCTACCTAATTCAGCTTTGTTAAGGGCAGATCCTGCCTCTTGAACCTGGTTGACTTCTTTGAAACAGTTACCAAGGCCATTGATGAGGGTAAGGTAGTTCACACAGCCTACCTTGACCTTGCAAAAGCCTTCGACACAATACCCCACTCGGGCATCATAAACAAGCTCTCCAGCTTAAATATAAACCCCTATGTCATAAGATGGGTTGCAAACTGGATCAAGGACAAAACCCACAAGGTCAGAACTGCTGGAGCCATGTCAGACTCTAAACCAGTCACAAGTGGCATCCCACAGGGCTCGGTCCTGGGACCTCTCTTGTTTGGTATTTATTTCTCTGAGGTACAGGCTAACATGGGAGGATTGTGGCTGACCAAGTTCACAGATGACTGCAAACTGGGTGCCATAATTGATTCTCCAGTGGACACAAGCATCCTTCAAAGGGGTCTCATAGAAACAGAAAACTGGTGCCAGAGCCATGGCCTTAAACTAAACGCCAAAAAGTGTATAGTCATACCCTTCAGGAAAAACAAAGTGCCCACAAATTACCACATAGCTGGTAATCCATTAAGTATGGAAGAAGTAATTAGGGACCTAGGGACCCAAGTTGAAAGTAACCTCTTGTTTGACTCTCACATTGCCAAAGTGGTTAGAAAGACATTCTATATTGCCCACCTTATCATGAAGAGATTCACATCTAGATTGGGAGAGGTCATTGTGCCCCTTTACTCTTCCCTCATCAGGCCCATAATTGAGTACAATGCCCCATTTGGGATGTACCTTACCCGACACCTGCAGCAATTGGAAAGACCCCAAAAGTACCTCACCAAGAGGATCAAGGGACTCAAACATATGCCATATGCTGCCCGGCTAAAGAAACTCCAGCTCTACTCAGTAGCATACCACCTACTCAGAGGCGATCTATGCCTGACATACAAGGCCATGTCCAACCCGGAATTAATGGACATGCACCACCTCAGAAAATCCAAATCCACCAGAGCTACGCGAGTGAGAGATTTGAACCTCAGCACAGAAATAAATAGGACATGCTGGAGGGACAGATTCATAACCCAGAGGCTCCCTTCACTCTGGAATAAAATCCCAGTCCATGTTAGGCAGAGCCCCTCACTGACTCTCTTCAAGAGAAATCTTGGCGAGTGGATGGGAGATCGTAGGTTTACCCCGGGGGTCACTTCTGTGTCACTGCTAGACAGAGGTACAGTAAACTAAACCTTAAAATGGACACAGTATACTCATTCCAAGGGGTGGCGAAAGCCAAACACACTCTGGCTAGGCTTATAAATGCCCTAGGGCAGATAGCCTAGTATGAACCTATGAACCTATGAATCAATTTCTTCAAGAAGAAGAAAAAGAAAAACCCATTCACCCCTATGGATGGGATTGACACTATGGAAGATGTGTTAATATGAATGATGTGAGCAGATGTGATTATTTAATTTGTTGGAGGAACATGGTTTAGGATCCACTCTATACAGTAATATGTATATCTATACGCATGCACATTTTGTTAGTATGAGCAACTTACCCTTGCAAATGAACACTCTTTATATGTATGGTTGAGCTATAAATTAGATCGTGCTTATGTATGCCTGAAAATGAACAGTTCACAGAAAGCTAACTGTGCATGTTTTGTTACAGATAAGTATGCTTCACTTTCACAATTATTTACAACATCCTCGTGTGTGTGCAGGAATTAATCTCCTTAACATGCAAATATTTCTAGTGCAACTTGCATTAAATATGTTCTTAACGTTATGCTTAAAGAATCATTGCTATATTAAATCACAGTTTATCTGTACCAAAAAAAATGTGAGACCACATGCAAATCAATTTCTTCAGTTGAACAGTTTTCAAAGTATACAAATGTAACATTAATGATAATTTTTTTAGAATGCTATGCTTAAACAATACATGGATACTATGCATTTTATGATATAGGCAAGTGTACCCTATTTTTCATTTAAATCAAATATCAATAACTATTCATATCAAGTTCGTATTCATATATACCCTGGACTAATTGCTTGCCTTATATAGTACTGCATCCTATGCAAAAAATATTTAATGTGCCTTTGTACCAATCAAGTTCACTGAGACAGCCAACTGGCCTACCTCCTCTTTCTACAAACTCATATTACATGCCCATCTAACTCACTTCTCCCAATCTACTCCAAGAAACTCCAATAAAACTAGCATATAACTTCCTCCCAGATATCTCTTGTCTTCCCTCTGTGGTAAGCACTAGGTAACCTGTCTACCACATAAGGAGTGGCTCTATCCCAGAAATTGTAGTCATTGGCTGTTTGGACAATCTCTTCCATCTCTCTCAACTTTCTGATTTGAAAGCCTGCATTTGTACTTGCTTCTGTCCTGTAACTCGTCTAGTGCAGATACAGATTCTTAGTTTTAGCACTTAAATTTGCTTATTGATGCTCAGCATGTGTTCAGAACTTGTAAGCACTAAATAAGCTACTAATTGCTATAGCACTCAATCTTCCTCATTACCTAGAGAAAAACAGCTCTTGTACTCACTTTCCTCACTTATCTAGAGGAAAATAGTTTTTTATTCAGGTATGTCCAAGGGTCAGTTTTATTCAGGGATGTCCAAGGGTCAGCTCCCAGCATTCTCTCCTGTCTATCTGATGAATCATGTAGAAATTGCCTCATGTACACAGACAACCCTCTCCTCCTACCACCCAACACTACAACCTGTGAGAGATGCACTTATCTAGCCAAACTGGAGGTAAACCTCTCTCCAACCAAGACTGAACTTGACAGTCATGAGGAGGAGGTAAACATTTGCACCACACCACACTCATGACATAGTCTCCCTAAATCTACACCACCAAAATCCACACATAGTAACACAAAAACATTTGCTGAGGCTCTCAATAATAATCTGTCTAAGCAACAGAGATCTCCAAAGCAGAAATGCTAGCAACCTCCATCCCCCAACATGACCCAAATGACACATAGCCCACAGGCTCAGTGTGCCACGCAACCACAGCCAATAAGGCAAAACAACGTACCCAACACACTAGTCATAGGTGACTCTATAGTCAGGCACACTGATGTCCCACTCACCAGGCTAAACAAGGAGAAGGTTACTGTCAGCTGCCTGTAGGGTGCCAGGATCCGTCACATGACCCACGCACTTAGGTCACTCCACAACAAGTAAAAATATGACTTTGTCATTGTCCATGTTGGTGTGAATGACCTGAGACGTACCTCCCTGGACTACATGAAAAGAGACATGGAAGAGCTCTCCGATCTTGTAGCCCAGGCAGGTATGACCCTAGCCCTGAGTAGCATTCTGTCATTGCCCCGAATGATACCGCAGTACAAGGACAAAATGATTGAATTCAACAATTGGCTAAGCTTCTGCTGTCATTCTAAGGGGATCCGGTATCTGTCTGATTGGGATGACATGGTAAACAGACCACAATGCTTTGCCACAGACGGCCTGCACCTGTCACCCCTGGGATTGCGGATACTGGCTAAGGCTCTTGCTGCCCCTATAGTGCCTTTTTTAGGCAAGGGTCAAATAACAAATTCACCACCATAACAGGCAAGCAAAAACTGAGGGTAATGCTACTCAATGCTAGAAGCCTAAAACTCAAAATGCACTTACTCGAGGCACTCCTTAAAATGGAGAACATTGATATCTGTGCAGTGACTGAGACCTGGTTCAATGCTCCAGACAGCACCCCTGCACTACCAGGCTATAACTCATACCACACTTTTTGGCCATGTAACCTGGACCGAAACACCAAAGGCGGAGGTGTGTCCATATTCATTAAGGATATCCACACCTCCAGGCCAGTTGTCAGCATAATGCAGCCAAGGTTATCCAAGTGCAACTAACTCTGGGCAAAACTGCAATCCAAATTGTAGCTTGCTACAGATCCCCCACCATGCCCCAGGATTCCCACTCCTCTTTTGTTGATGTACTGGAAAATATTAGGGTTCAACCAAACACCCTAATAATGGGCGACTTCAACTACCCCACCATTAACTGGGAAAACTACTATGTACCAACTCCTTAGCTCAACGCTTTCTGGAATTCATAAACTCCAATACCCTGGATCAACTTATCCACACTCCCACCAGGGGCAACAATATCCTAGACCTAGTCATTACCAACATGAGTGACTGGTGTTCTACACCTGAAGTCAACTCCTCGTTGGTCCGATCTGACCATAAGCTAATCACCCTTGATATCCAAATCCCGCCCCCACCCCCCATTAAGGAAATGATGGTAAAAAATGTATCCAAAGCCAACTTCATGCTTCTTAAGACAGAAGTGGTGAACTTCATGACACCTATGCAGATGGACAATACAGTTACAACTGCTGAATCCCAAACAAAGGCATTCTATAAGCACTTACACAAGTGCATGGATCGTGCTATCCCAAACAGAACCAAGACGCTATCCTCCAAAAAAAGGAAGCCAATCTGGTGGTCCCCTGCCATAGACAAACTGTACAACAGAAGGAAGAAACTGTTGCGAAAGAGAGTGAAATCCCATGAGTGGAGGAGCTCCCTGGTCAGCCTCAGTAAGAAGAAGAGATCCCTTATAAGATCCTTCAAAGCTAGCTACAAAAACAAAATTGCCACTAATTCTAAGGACAACCACAAAGCATTCTATAACTATGTCAAGAAACTCGATGACAACACCCAGATCTGCTCTGAGTGACAGCACAAAGGCACAAAAATTACAGAACCAACTGATATTGCCAACATCCTGGCAGATAGGTTCAGTGCTAACTTTACCCCCCACCCCCACCCCCTAAAGGGCCCATATCTATACAGGAAGAATGCAAAGTCCCTGTAATCACAACTATGCAGGTAAAAGCTGCACTCTCTAAAGCCAAAGACACAGCATCCATGGGACCGGACAACATCTCAGGCTGCGTTTTACACAAACGTCAGAATGAACTGGCTCCCCACTTAAGCACCATGTTCAATAATAGCCTCGCATTAGGCTTTGTGCTCACTGAATGGTGCACAGCAACAGTTTATCCCACTCCACAAAGGGGAGCCACCACTGATCCCGATAACTATCGACCTATTAGCCTGACAGGCCTGGTCTGCAAGGCAATGGAATGTATCATCATGGAACTCATAAACACAGACATTGGTAACCTCCAAACTCCAGATCCCACCCAGTTCGAGTTTGTGAAAGGCAGATCATGCCTCCTGAACCTGATCGACTTCTTTCAGGCAGTCACCAAAGCCGTAGATGAGGGTAAGGTGGTTCACACAGTCTATCTTGACTTTGCCAAGGCTTTCCACACCATCCCCCATTCTGGAATTATAGCTAAACTCACTAAACTAGATATAAATCCCTATGTCACAAGATGGGTTGCCAACTGGCTCATTGACAGAACCCACACTGTAAAAGCTGTAGACTCCAAATCTGACCTCAAAGCAGTGACAAGTGGAGTACCACAGGGTTCCGTCCTGGGACCTCTCCTATTTGGAATCTACTTCTCTGAAGTACAGGGTAACACAGAAGGCCTCTGGCTAATGAAGTTTGCAGATGACTGCAAACTAGGAGCCATAGTCAAGTCCCCAAATGATGTAGACATTCTACAGAAGGGTCTCGCTGAGACAGATGCCTGGTATCAGAGCCATGGCCTCAAGCTCAATGCCAAAAAGTGCAGTGTCATCCCCTTTGGTAAAAACTCTGTACCCATGAACTACACATAGGCAGCAATCTACTTAACACTGAATGTGTGATAAGAGAACTTGGGACCCAGGTGGACAGTAGTCTCTCCTTTGATAGTCACATTGCCACAGTAGTCAGGAAGTCCTTCTACATGGCACACCTCATCATAAAAGGGTTCTCATCCAGGAAAAAAAGAGGTCATTGTTCCCCTCTACTCGAAACTCATTAGACCCATTATAGAGTACAATGCCCCTTTTGGAATGTACCTCACAAGACATCTGCAGCAGCTGGAAAGGCCACAGAAGTACTTCGCAAAGAGGATTACTGGCCACAAACAAATGCCCTACACTGACCGCCTCAAAAACTCCAGCTTTACTCCATAGCATATCGCCTACTCTGAGGTGATCTCTGCCTAACATATAAAGCTATGTCAAACCCAGAGCTGTTGGACATGCTACACCTAAAGAAATCTCAATCCCTCCAAGCTACACACTCTAAGGACCTAAACCTTGTCACTACAATAAACAGGACATGCTGGAGGGATAGATTCCTGTCCCAGAGACTTCCCATACTCTGGAACAGGCTACCCATCTATGTCAAACAAAGGTCTTCATTAGCACTCTTCAAGAAAAATCATTATGAGTGGATGGGATGTGTCTCTGCTTGACAGTGGCACAGGAAAATGACTTTCTTGGGTGGCGTAAGCCAGGGTACCTTGTTAGCTATGCTTACGTAGGCCCTTGGGCCGATAGCCTAGTACCTACCTATGAACCCTCAACATAGTCCTTGTTCAGTTACAGCTACATGAAAGAGAACTACCAGACCCATATATCAGTATCAGAACTTCAACTCTCCCAGTCTGTGGAGACATCTATCCAAACCCTGGACCATCCCTTCAAGCCAACCAAACCCCATCTAACCTATCGGCTGCCACCATTACCAGAACACAACCCACTAATCCTAACCACAAACTATTATTAATGCACATAAACCTCAGAAACAAAATGTCAGATCTCCATGCATACATTGCAGCACACAACCCAGACATTCTAATCATCGCTGAAACTTGGCTAAAACAAAACAATAACAATGAAGAAATCCTTCCCCAGGGTACAATATAATAAGAGATGATAAGAGCATACAAAAAAGCTGCAGGAGTTGCAATATTTTTTAAAAACACAGTAAATATTACCAGATGCTCACTAAGTCACCCCAAATGTCACAACCCAGAAATATCTATTACCCCCCTACACCTGAACAAGCACAAAACTATTTGCATTTCTGCCATATATATTCCCCCAGGCAACAACATTCCCATTCTCAAAGTCATCCTTCAATGGCTTTCCACTAATATAAATGAAGAAACTATTAAAGTTGGGAATGTAAATACAGACTATTTACTTGTAAACACTGCCTCCCCTACCCTCTCTGTTAACCTGGTCAGTTTCACTCAATAATTAATCACCTCACCCACTAGAATCCACAAACACAGCAACAGGCAATCACCACTAGACTATATCCTCACCAGCTCACCCTCAAACATAAACACCTATGGCTGTTTTCCAGAAAGCATCAGTGACCATTTCCCCACATTTATCATAAGACAATCTAATCACACACCCCAAACATACAGTATTAAAACAATTGTATCATCTCTCACTTTTTAACAAAGATACCTTTATAAACTACCTCTCCCAATACAGCTGGAATACTCTAAAAAGGGCTACCACTAGAAGATACTGTTAACTATGTCAATAACATATTCCTTAACTTACTAAATATGTCAGCTTCCATAAGACCCTGCTCCATGCCTTAACAAGAAACTAACCAGCTCATGCTAAACAGAATCAAAGCCTAGAAGCCATGGAATAAAGACAGAACACCACAAAAGTGGCACATTTTTAGACAGCTTAGAAATCAATGTAAACAACAAATCATACTAGACAAAATTGCTTTTTTCACTCACTTCAAAGCAAAAATCACCACAATCCCAAACAAATCTTGACAACCATAAAAACCCTACTATATTCCAGTCAGGCCACCACCCTATCTGCTACTACAGTGACACAGACCCCATAGCCACCCATTTCAACACACATGTCATTCACTCTGTCCTTTCTCTACTAGAATCTAATTCACTGTCCCATCTCTCTGTCCCCACCAGCAATATTCACAATACCCCTGTCTTTTCTTTCCACCAAATATCTACCTCAGCTAACAAAAATTACCTTCAAAAACTAAAAACCAGGTGTGGCCAAGGATGAACACAGGATAGCAGCAGATTTCTTCAGCTCCACCAATTTCATTACACTGACAGGAATTAATTACTTAAAAAATTAATTTTTGAAGTAATTTTCTTTCTAAATACATTTGTTTTATATAGTTCTTGAACTATATCTAAAAAAGAAAGGAAATCTTAACAATATTCCTGTCAGAAATCACTGTGGAAATTTTCCTGTCAGTTTATCAGTCTGAAATGAGTTCCAGTAAGACAAATTCTCAAGACTCCAGCATCAAGAAAGAACTTCAGTCTCTGATAATTATAATCCAGCAACTTACTGATAAAATGGATAAAATGGATACTAAAATAGACACCTTCATAGAAAAACTACAAAACAAATAGGCCTGTTACATACAGACCTGCAATAACAGAAGATCCAGATGACAGGCATAGAAGAAGCTGTGAATGACATGGAAAATAGAATCCAAGAAGAGGACATCAACATTGAGTTTCTGCTGAAACAAAATACACATTTACAAACAAAGCTGGATGACCTGGAAAATAGATCTAGGCACAATAACATTAGGATTTTTGGACTGCCAGAAAATATTGAAGGTAACAATATTACTTCTTTTTTAACAACTTGGCTCCCTAAAACTTTAGACTTACCAGAAGCATTCTCTTTTGGTATCGAAAGAGCACATAGATCTATAGCTAATACTAACTCTAACAAAAAATATCCTAGATCAGTTATAGTTAGATTTCTATCATCTTTGATAAAGAGATGGTTCTTAAATCTGCTTGGGCTAAAGCTCCTGTTAAGATTAATGAGACAACTGTGCATTTTGACAATGACTATTCTTCCATGGTAATAGCTAAAAGAAAAGTTTTTCTGCCACTAATAAGGGAGCTTAAAAAGCACAGTTTAAAACATACCTTCTGTTTCCTGCCAAGCTTAAAATCTTCCTTCCTGATGGTCCTAAGGTTTTCGATGATTTAGACTCTGCTTTACTGTTTGTCAAAGGAAAAAGGATTTTGGATAAAATAGAAGAAATGGAATGGGCTAGTTCTTCATTAAAGAGATTGGCAACTGAAGCTTTGTGGAAGACTTCAGAGAAGAAGAAGAGACTAAAAAACAAATGATTTGTTATGTTTTTTTTCTCTCTCATCATTTTAGTTCATTATTAATCTTTTTGAATATAGTTCCTGCATTTCCAGAAAGCCACAAATATTTTGGAAATGATTTAATCAAAGTTATTCTCTATGTGCAAAGAAATGTTTTGTTTCATAACCAGTCAAAATACCTGAAGATTTAATGGCAAGCTGTGATTCAATTTGTTTCTCTTTCTGAAAAGAAGTAAGGTTAGTAATTTGATACATTTTTTTATCTTTACCTTTTTTTCCTTCTCCTTTTATTATTTTCTTTGTTTAAACAATGACATTCTATTTAGATTATGTAGTGGGTAAAGGGTGGGGAGGGCAGGAGAGAACAGTAATGAAAATATCATTAATAGAATAATAACATATTTATTCCTTGTAAAAGTTTTTATAAGTTCTTCAAATGCTATTTCTAATTATACTTTCTTGATTATACTGCTTATGCTTGTTTGTAAATAATCTGTTATGCTTTAACTAATAATAATCAGAACTAAATAAGAGTAAATAATATGTTTTATTTTTAACTCTATTAATATAAACAGTAAGTAACATTCCATTGTATATACTTCTTACAGCTTTCTCTTACATTTTTTATTTCTTCCTCACTCCCTTTTATTTTCTACTCTCTTTTCTTTTCTTTATTAATATATAGAAATGCTTTTGATTGTGTGGGCACAGTGAATAATAGGATTTGTATG
Source organism: Protopterus annectens (assembly GCF_019279795.1). Lineage (NCBI taxonomy): Eukaryota > Metazoa > Chordata > Ceratodontiformes > Protopteridae > Protopterus > Protopterus annectens. Next base: position 823,025,247 of record NC_056744.1, read on the forward strand.
AAAATTGAGTTGGGAGAAGAATGTTGAGTTTTATTGCTTGTTGGTAATTTTGGGCTTAATTTCACTTACATAGAGGCTGTAATGATCTGTGGAATACATTATGAAGGTTTTGTCATGTTTAGATGCATTTACACTGCTAAATGAATGTTTGTCACTAGTTTTAATAAGTTTCCGCCAAAATGTTAAGAGAGACAATCTGAGATGTGGGCTGTCTCATGCACAGTGTTCATGAGTTACTTCAGAAGCTTCAGCTCACAGAATTCTCACAGAGAAACTGAAAGCAGTTAGTATAACCTTTGACATAGTTATCACACTGACACACCACAGATTCAGGAAAATACTCTATTCATAAAATATGCCAGTTATAATGAGTCTAAATGATGTAGTTTCTTGTAGTAAGTAAATGTCTTATTTTAGAAGGCATAGAAAATGAAACATTTATTTAAATGTTTTTGAAAATCTACTTAGCAGCATAATAATCTGTGTTAAAATTTGTGTTCCAAACATATACTTTACTATAACTCATTTAATTCATCTGATTGACAAGCATAAATAATCTTATAACTCTATTCTGGAAGAAATGTCATGTGATATATTTTAAAGCAGTAGGTTAGCATGATTGTAAAATCTGGTTACTAAAATGTGTTTGCTGTGCATTATTTTGTATAAAGCAGACAGATTTATTCTAGGGACAGCAAGTAGGATAGTGCTCAACAAAGACACAACTCAGTGAGATCAGATATATATATATATATATGTGTGTGTGTGTGTGTGTGTGTGTGTGTGTGTGTGTGTGTGTGTGTGTGTGTGTATGTATGTGTATGTGTGTGTGTGAGTGTGATGGCTTTTTTTTTTTTTTTTATATAATAATGCAAGTGTTTCTGAGAATCTGCATAACTATCCAATATGATTTATAATAATTTCTATGAATACAATATTTTACTCTATTGACAAAATGAATGTTTGTCACAAGTTTTAATAAGTTTCCCACCAAAATGTTAAGGGAGACAATCTGGGATGTGGGCTGTCTCATGCACAGTGTCCATGAACTACTTCAAAAGCTTCAACTCACAGAATTCTCACAGAGAAACTGAAAGCAGTTTGTATAACCTCTGATCTAGTTATCATACTGACACACCACAGATTCAGGAAAAATACTCTATTCATAAAATATGTCAGTTATAATGAGTTTAAATGATGTAGTTTCTTGTAGTAAGTAAATGTCTTATTTTAGAAGGCATAGAAAATGAAACATTTATTTAAATGTTTTTGAAAATCTACTTAACAGCAGCATAATAATCTGTGTTAAAAACTTCTGTTCCAAACATATACTTTATTATAATTCATTTAATTCATCTGATTGACAAGCATAAACAATTTTATAATTCTATTCTGGAAGAAATGTCATGTGATATATTTTAAAGCAGTAGGTTAGCATGATTGTAAAATCTGGTTACTAAAATGTGTTTGCTGTGCATTATTTTCTATAAAGCAGACAGATTTATTCTAGGGACAGCAAGTAGGATAGTGCTCAACAAGGACATAACTCAGTGAGATCAGATATATATATATATATATATATATATATGTGTGTGTGTGTGTGTGTGTGTGTGTGTGTGTGTGTATGTGTATGTGTGTGTGTATGTATGTGTGTGTGTGTCTGTGTGTATGTGTGTGATGGCTTTTTTTTTTTTTTTTAATAATGCAAGTGTTTCTGAGAATTTGCATAACTATGCAATATGATTTATAATAATTTTTATGAATACAATATTTTACTCTATTGACAATAATGAGTTTAAGTAAATGCTCATATACAAACAATTCAAGATTTTTTTTGGAAGCTGTTAATAGTATTCACATGACAGAAAATAGATGCATCTTAATATATGTAATGTCTGAATCATATTAGCCAAAGTTTTTGATTTAAATGAATGTTAGAACCTAATTTTCTCTCCTCTTGATTTCTAACATCAAGATTATTTGAATGCTATTTGAATACAAGTGTTATATATTACATAGATCTATATAGTAGTATGAACAGTTTAAAAAAAAAAAAAAAAAAGTTTATTTTAGTTTATATGATGCTGTTTTACCAAATGTGTAGTTTTGTCTTGATAGATAATTGAATTGAAAACTGTTAACCTCAGTTAAATATAACTAGTATTAAATTGATAAGGTGGTAGCTGAGGTACTGCTGCTTAGGGTAGGGGTTAACTTGAGTAGTAAATACTACTCTAAGTTGGAGTTTTCAACTCCAGGCTGGATGCAAGGTTTAATCCTTACATTATTTTCACTTGTTCATTGTTATATGTATATAGTTTTGACATCCACAATATATTTTGTACACTCATTGTCACTACAAACAAAATTGAATCCTATACAAAATCCCATAAGAGATTTAATAAATACAGCTATATTTAAAGGTACACCTAAAAGAGGAGATGTAACATTATTTATCTTGTTATTTGTTATTTCGATCATAAGATTCTTGAGTTTTAAAAATGCCAAATGACATCTTTAAAAGGAATTTCTTTAAACATTAATGGATTGAATAATCCGTGTAAAAGGGCAAGCCTAATAAGATACATTAATTTACACAAGGCCAATCTAGTCTTCCTGCAAGAAACCCATCTCTTGAAAAAGATATTGATAAACTAGCCACTAATAAGTATACAGTATTGGTTAGTTCAGAGCACACTCAGAAAAAAGAGGAGTGGCTATTTTATGGAATAAAAGTATGCCCATTCCTAAAACCATTAAGTCTTATCAGGATGACAAAGGAATGTTTTGTATGGTTACAATACAAATTAATGGGAAGACTTACACTTTAATTAATGTATATTGGATACCTGGAATTGGTATTAATACAGTGAAACATCATATTGATAAGATCATATCATTCTCTATAGGGGATATTATTTTAGCTGGTGATTTTAATTGTATACTACATGAAAGTGATACTACCACTATAAGGAAAAGAAGAATTACATCTAATGCAAAACATTTAAATGATTTTGCTAATTCTTATCATTTGAATGATATTAATAATCAGATAGATTCAAAATCATTACCATACACCTTTTTTTCTAACAGATACAAAACTTATTCAAAAATAGATAGGGTCTTTATTTCTAACCAGATGGTAACAGATTTAATTAATTCCAAAATCATTTCATGTCCTATATCTGATCATAACTCAATTGTTTTGAATTCATGATAAAAATACTCATAATGTTCAGATCAAAAGGATACCAGCATACTTAACTCAGCTAAAAGACTATAAAGAATATATACTTTCAGAAGTACAACATTTTCTAGACATAAATAATACTCCTGAAGTCTCCATTGTCTATGTTTGGGATGCCTTAAAATCATATCTATATGGACAAAGTATCAGATGGTATAATAATAAAAGGAAATCTTGGGATAAGGAATTGTTAGATATTCAAAGTAAATTAGACTCTTATAAACATAATAATAAAGAAAATATTATGGACAAGAAAGTTATTGAAGAAATAAACAAACTAAATGAGAAATACAAAGAAATTTTAACTCATAAAGTTAAAATAACTTTAGAGAAATATAAGTTTTGTCTTATTCAATAAGCCCCAAATACTTACATAGACTTAAAATAAAACAAAAGATTGAATAAACAAAACCATATCAAAGAAATCTTTTCTCTAAGGAAAAGAAGAATGTTTCTAGTATACCAGAAATACTGGATGAATTTAGAAATCACTTTCACAAGATTAACCATAACAACATTAACATGGAACCTAAAGATAAAATAAAGGAGTTTATAACCACAAACATGAATAAAAGCTTAATAAACAACAGATTAAACTATTGGACAAGAGTATTTCATATACAGAAGTTATTACACAAATAAATAAGCTTAAATCAAACAAAGCACCGGGTAATGATGGTATTATACCAGAGATATATAAAATCCTTTCTAAAACTACATATTCATTAATACATAAGGTTTTTATTTTGGCCCAAACTGAGTTAATAACCCCCATCTTGGCAATATACATTTATTTCACCAATTTTAAAACCTAATAAAGATCCAACTAGATGTTCTTCATATCGACCCATCTCATTACTTAATGTTGATTATAAAATGTTTATGAGTATTTTTGCTGATAGATTGAAGACAATCATCCCGGCATTATAGATATAGATCAGACGGGCTTCATTGTAAATAGAAATACTTTTGATAATATAAGAAGAACTTTAACATTAATTGATTTTGCAAATAGGAAAAAGAAAGATTTAACACTTATTAGTCTTGATATAGGTTCAGCATTTGATTCAGTAAGTTGGGACTATCTGTTTACCTTACTGAAATGCACAAACTTCTCTGATGCATTTGTAAATTTAATTGAGCATTTATACAAAGGAACGCTGGCTTATATTAAGGTAGGAACATATGTTTCACAAAAATACCCATTCTTAAAGGTACAAAGCAAGGATGTCCACTTTCTCCACTATTATTCACTTTAGTAATGGAGCCTTGGGCTAATTTGATTAGAAAAAGTACTGACATAGAGGGTTTTGAAATAGATGAAAATACATCAAAAATTCAACTTTTTGCAGATGATGTTCTAATTACATCAGCAGGATCTAATTCTTCTATGCAGTCTTTATTTGATAAAATGATGAATTTTAAAAGTATTTCTGGTTTAATATTCAATGAAGAAAAAACTAAAATACTACCTATATATACACGAAAAAATATTCTCATTAGTGATTTTACTAAATATGTACCCAATTCAGTTCAGATAACTTATTTAGGTATAATACTATCTAAAGATATTAAATCTATTATATATAATAACTATAATACCTGTTTTCTTAATATACAAAATCTTTTTAATACCTGGAATAATATGTTTTTACTATGGAGGAGAGACTTACAATTATTAAAATGATAATATTCCCCAAGATTTTATACTTAATACAATCAATAATACTTTCACCTACAAAAATAATTATCAAGAAACTGAATACACTAATGTTAAATTTCTTATGGGCACCTAATAGACCTAGGATTGCATTAAAGAAACATACTAATAGCTGGTCTCAAGGGGTATTTCTTTTCCAGACTTTAATTTATATATTATCTCTTCTATTATAAAAGTTATTACTTTATTAATAGATCAGTCATATATCGCAAAATGGAAAGATTATTGGGAGCTAATTAGTATGCACTTCATGAAAATCTCCTTAACACATAAAAATATGATTGTAAATCACTCCATGTTGTGGTTGCTAAAGGAATTTTGTACTTCACCTATTACACCTAAACATATGGTTTGTTACCCATTAAATATTATTATTAGTTATCATAACTTTATATTCATGCACCCTAAGTATAGGGAATGGAATTTTATTGTATTCCCTATAATGTATACTCAGGGTATGCTTATGTCATCTACTTCTGAAGGAGCGCATTTAGCTATAGATAATGATCTAAAGTACTGGTATCAGCTGATATCTGATAATAAAGTTAAAAATCTAGATTTCTTAAAACAAGAATTTGATCTAAGAGAAACTTGCTGGTTAGAGGTTCAGATCTTTAGACAACATCTCATTGATAGAATAGATCTAATGTCTATAACAGTTAAAGAATCTATTCCAAAACTGATTGATTACTTGATATTAAATTTACAGCATAAAGTTTCTGATAAAGGTAAACTTTCATATATACATAAAATTATCAGACAAGAAACTTTTTACAGTGTAGATTCATACTGGAATTATTTCACCTCTATTAATGGGGACCCACCAACTCAACAAGATAAACAATATATATTGGAATCTGCTTATAGAACTACATCTTCCATTGTCTGGAGACTTTATACATGGAAATTTTTACATAGATCTTTTATACACCTTTGATGATGAATAAAATAAATAATAAAGATAATCTATGTAAGAGATGTAATGTAGAAATTAATGCTGACTGGGCTCATATGTTTTATGACTGTATGAAGTTGAAAGAATACTGGAAGTCAATTAATGAATTTTTGCAGGCTCTTTTTACAGATAATTTCATTATTTCTAAGTCTCTTATATTATTCAACACACCTGTACCTCAATGTGTTAAAAGATTAAGCTTCCCTTGTTATGGTCTATCCTAGCAGTGGCCAGGAAAATAATAACTAGAAATTGGATTTCAGATACACCTCCTTCGTTCAATGAATTTAAAAATATTATGAATATAATGTGCCATATGGAAATAAGCACAATTAGAATGAGAACAACTAGAAAAACATCATATTATATTGTATGGGATAATTTACAAAATTTGTTAAAAAAATTCTAATTTCAATAGCACGGTATTTTAGTTTAATTAATTGATCTGATTGTAGTGGATGTCTTTGTAAATACTTTAGTTGTTTTGTTGAATATTATAATAATACCTATTTTTAATTACTTGTATAAAATTGTTATGATATTTCTCTTATATGTTAAAACAATAAACCTGTTGTGAAAAAAAAAAAAAAAACTAAAAACCACTGCACCAGCTGCTGATAAGCTCCCACCAAAATACCTTAAGTTAGCTGCCGATGTCCTGGCATACCCCATCTGAGTACTCATAAATTAATCTATAACAGAAAACCATGTACCCACTATCTGGAAAAAAAATCACATCTTATACCAGTTCACAAAGGTGGATCAAGCACAGATCTCTCCATCTACTGCCCCATTGCAATTCTCTCCCCTCTGTTCAAAATCTTAGAAAGATGCATGCACCCCCCATCTCCTAACCCATCTCATAAACAACAAACTACCCTCCCTCACACAAAATGGCTTTCAACCCCACCACAGCAGCTCTGCTTAGTTTCTCAGATACCATAAACACCAACTGAAACAATAGTAACCTAATATCCTTTCTCTTCCTGGTTCTCTCTAAAGCATCTGACATAGTATCCCACTAACTCCTAATCAGTTAACTATCTTCCCCATCACTACCTCATTCCACTCATACTTGGTTTGACGCTATCTCGCCAACAGACAACAGGCCATAAAATGGAATCAGTACATATCCCCCTTCTTCCCTTTTTCCATCAGTGTACCACAAGGATCACTTCTGGGCCCAGTACTTTTCAATATTTACACAACCTGCCAGCAAACCTACCCCCTTAGTACAATATGCCAATGCTGCCACCATCATCCTAGCCTCAACCCTTCCACTATTTCAGCAAATGACTCAGGACTCCTTCACTTTCATAGAATCATGGCTAAAGGCTCATCAGCTAATCTTAAATACCTAAAAAAATAAAATTAATGCTTTTCACATCCAGATTCATAGATTCATTGAGTCATAGATTGTTACTAGGCTAATGACCCAGGAGGCCTTTCTAAGCCTAGCTATCTTTGCCCAAAAGAATAATGTCCTATAGCCAAACAGAACATCAAGGGCCAGGCATTTATAAACTACCTCTGTCCATATGCAACATGAGTGCCAGGACAGGTATAAATTACCTATTCCTCATCCTCTGGATAATAGACACACTCAGGTTCACATGAATGGGAAGCCTGTTCTATAGGATGGGCAGTTTCTGGGACACAAATCTGTGTCTCCCTCATGTTCTGTTTAAGTCACAGACCAAATTCAAGTCCTTAGAACTTATATTTCTGGTACTGTTTGACTTATGAATGTGCAGGAGATTGGTCACTGTGTGATTTGTGGATGTCTTGTAAGCCAGGCATAGATCACCCCTCAGCAGTCTAGAAGAATGAGTAGAAGGACAGGGCTTTAACGCACTCTGCATAAGGCAGGTATGTTATGCCTTGTATTCTTTTTGTAAAGACCCTGTGAGGTCACTGTAGTTGCTGCATATTGCTGGTCAGGTACATACAGAAGGGAACATTGTATTCTATGACTGGCCTGATAAAGGCAGAATGCACTGGGATAATGACCTCTTTGGACCTATATGCCATGCTCTTACTTATAAGTTGTGCAACATAAAAGGATTTCCTCACCACTGTGGCCACATGGTAGTCGAAGGTAAGGCTACTGTCTATGTGCGTACCCAGATCCCTAACCACTGGGTCGACTCTTAGGTGCATATTATTAACATGATAATTAGCCAGGACAGTTGACTTCCCAAAGGATACAATTATGCATTTCTTGGCATTTAGTTTAAGACCAATGCTTTGGCACCATTTGTTAATCAGAGATAGGCCTTCTTGCAGAATGCTAGTGTCTGCAGGGGGGTCGATGATAACCCCCAGCTTGCAATCATCTGCAAACTTAGTCAACCATAAACTTCAGCATTTGCTTCCATTTCAGAGAAACATTATGCCAAAAAAGGAGTGGGCCCAGTATCAAGCCCTAGGAGACACTGCTAGTGATTGGCCTGTTGGTGGAGGTGGCCTCACCTATTTTGACCTCCTGGGTCCTATCAATGAGCAATCTGGCTATCCAGCTGGTGATAAAAGTGTTTATACCTAAATTAGTGAGCTTGTCTGTAATACCTGATTCAAGTGTTGTATCAAAATCCTTGGCCAGGTCAAAGTAAGCTGTGCACAGTCTTGCCTTCATCCAATGCTTTGGTGGCCCACTCAAAAATGTCACCAGATTTAATAGGCATGACCTTCCTTTAACAAACCTGAACTGCGATGGGTCCAGAGTTTGCAGGTTACCTGTCCTCATTTATCATGTTCATGATGATTCTTTCCATGGCTTTATATATGAGGCTGGTCAGACTTATGGGCCTTTAGCTATTCGAATCAGTGGTTGGATCTCCTTTGTGCATCAGGCAGGTCATGTTTCATGCTATTTATTTAGCATCCTGAGATGTTTTCAGGGTCCTTTGATGCATTGTTTTTGGCTTTGGAAAGTGAAATGATGACCTGTTCCCTAGCAATGGTTGGGGGGACTGTGGTATGCAGTACTTCATTTTGACTATCGGTGGGAGTGGAGAGAGAAATTTGAACTTAACCTGTCAGCCAAAATGTTTGCAGTGGTCTCTGGTTCAGTGTGGGTAATCTCTTTAACAACCAGCACACCCATTAGCATTACCTCAACAAACAACACCACCATACTGTAACAAATACCAACTACTAGGAGTCATAACAGACAATAATATAAAATCTGACTTGCATGTCATCAGACATTGGAACTCCCTACCCACCCCAGTAAAACAGGACAGCTGTGCATCTGTCTTTAAGCACAATCTAAAACAGCACCTTAACTCTTCCTAGCTCTGTTCTTGTTCATACCCTGAGTATTTCTTTTCTCTCTGTCTCTCTCTCTCTCAGATCTCAAGAGTATCACCAACCCCTAACTCTCCATCTCTCCTTTTGTATCCTGGAAATAATGTAAATAAATCCTACCTACATTTATAACTATATACTATTTTCACCAATCTTATGCAAATGAAATTTGATTATAGCTGTATATGTAAATGCAACCTGCTTACTATTGTATAACATTCCTAAAGAAATCAAATTGTATTAATCTCTGTCTTGATTGTATTACCAATTGCATGATTCTAAAACCCCATTTCTACCATTAAGAAACTGATTTTTTTTTCTCTGTAGATTTTTTGGTAATTTTTGTAACTTTAATGGAGCTTTTCTCCTTGGGCCTCTGCTGAAAATGGACCTGAGATCCCAGTTGGACCATCCCAATAACCAAGACCAATAATTAAGTAAATAGTTTTGTTCCAAATGATATATCAGTTATCGGTTCTGAGTTGATAGTTATAAAAGATGCATTAGGTATCCAAATTAATTTATTACAGTAACAGCAATACTATAGAATATTTATTTTGCTGCTATGCAATGGATCAGTCTCATTTATCCGACAGTTGTTTAAATTTGTTTAAATGCCTGATTAAAAAATTATGTTAGATATATCAGACAAGTCTAAAACTTGGATTAGTCATTCAATATGCATGCTGTGCTGTCTTTCAACTACAAATATTTATACAGATATTCTTTGGGATTCAGAGAGATTCCTGACACCTGTGCTAGTTGACTATTGCTTGGAACCCATTCATGTGGGTGAAAGGGTTTTTCCTCCCCTTGAATAAATGAACTCAGTTGCTCTAGCGCATGAATATGCTTCCAGCACCATTTCTGAGGGCACATCACATGATTAACTTCCATCAGCCCCTACCCTGGAATGTTATATTAATGTGTCACTTCACCCTTGAGACTAGCAGAAAACAATAGTGGGTGAACAATCTCTGAACTGCTCAGGCTTACAGCAATGTAAAAATCTTTTGAGTTGAAGCATCTGCATTGCAATGACCCTTTCTGAATCCCAGGCATTGTTATTTTCTAGTTTAATTCGTAACTAAGCCTTTCTGAATCCCATACATTGTTTTTTTTCTAATTCAATTAAGAAATACTTATGCGTCCTATTACTTTTTTGTATTCCCCTAGCATTTGTTTAACTTAAAATACAGAGAGTGACTGAAAAATTCTACTTGGGAAATGCACAACTGTTGGAAAGTTACAAATAAAATTATTTCCTCAACTTAATCCTAAGAATGCAAATATACTGTTCTTCACAGCTTAACACTGTTATCATGTAGTAGCTATGTTTCTATTTTAAAATTACAACTTGTGGTAAGAGACTCTGAATTTGTACTAAAAATGAATGATATATTTATTTTAGATATACCTGTTTTAGAGAATGTTAAACAACCTAGTTTGTTAGAGACATAGTTACAGCCCACCTTGACCTCTTTTACTTCGTTCTTTTTTATAGTTTTCCATACTTCTAACTATCTGTTGATCAAAGCTATAAAATAGGCTGATGCTGTGAAAATGGAGGTAGGTAATTTTTGCCAGATATATTACATAAATATGATAAAAGGAGAATGAGTTAAAGAATCTTACTGTCTTATATAATATGCAAATTAAATTAAATTGTCTCAGTAATTTTTGATGTATACTTATTAAATTTATGTTCAAAATAAGCCTAAAAAAGCATCAGATTACTGACCTTTGGAGTGGTATTTGGCTACACACACACACACACACACACACACACACACACACACACACACACACACACACACACACACACATCTGTGTGTGTCTAAATGTGTATCTGTAAATTTTTTCTGTCTTTTAGTATACTTTTATTTTTAGTGCTCTGGAGCCTAGTATTGAGTAGGTTTTGGTTCTTTTAGAGTAGTATGTTAGATCTGATTATACCTGGGAGACCGATATTCTACAAAGCTAATAAAGTTTTTTCCTATGAAAGTATTATGTGTCATGTTGAAATGATATGGTACAGCTGTGCTTTTAAGCATAACTCTCTGAAAAATTCTGTGTATAAAGAATATTTATATAAAACAAGGAAGTCAGTGGAACCACTAACTTGTAGAAACTTTAATGTAGAAACGAATAGTAAAATCACAAGTGTAAACACACTTTTGCTTAGTGGCGTCTTTAGGCAGATATCAAAAGATTTTAAAACACTATTTAAGTAGTAAAATCTTACAGTCACATGATACAATCATTTAAGGGTTCATACGTTTATAGGTTGGTACTAGGCTTTCGGCCCTAAGGCCTATGCAAGCCTAGCCATAACAATTCCCTGGAAATTTTTTCCCACAATATTTACTTCTCTGGGCCTGTCTAGCAGGGTGACTGACATGATCCCCGGGGTGAATTTCCTATCTCCCATCCAATCATCAAGGTTCCTTTTGAAGAGGGCCAATGAGGTGCTCTGCTTGACATGTATGGGCAGTCTATTCCAGAGTATGGGGAGTCTCTGGGTCAGGAACCTATCCCTCCAGCATGTTTTGTTCATTGTGATGATAAGGTTTAGATCCCTGGAGCGTGTGGCTCTGAGGGATTGGGATTTCTTTAAGTGGAGCATGTCCAACAGCTCAGGGTTTGACATGGCCTTGTATGTTAAGCAGAGATCGCCTCTGAGTAGACGATATGCCACAGAGTATAGCTGGAGTTTTTTTAGACGGTCAGCATATGGCATCTGCTTTAGGCCTGTGATTCTTTTAGTGAGGTATTTCTGTGGCCTTTCCAGCTGTTGCAGATGTCTTGTGAGGTACATACCAAATGGGGCATTATACTCTATAATAGGTCTAATGAGGGATGAGTACAGTGGGACAATGACCTCCTTTTTTCTGGATAAAAAGCCCTTAGTGATGAGGTGTGCCACGTAGGATTTCCTGACTGTTGTGGCAATGTGGTTATCAAAAGTGAGACCACTGTCCACTTGTGTCCCTAAGTCTCTCATCACACTTTCGATGTTTAGTGTCCTGCCACCTATGTGGTAGTTCATGTGTACATGTTTTTTTTTCCAAAGGGGATGACTATACGTTACTTGGCATTAAGCTTGAGCCCATGGCTCTGGCACCAGGCATCTGTTTCTGTAAGGCGCTTTTGTAGAATATCCACATCATTTGGGGATTCAATAATGGCTCCCAGTTTGCAGTCATCTGCAAACTTTGTTAGCCAGAGTCCCTTAGTGTTGGCCTGTACTTCAGAGAAGTAGATGCCAAACAAGAGTGGTCCCAGGACTGAACCCTGAGGTACTCCACTTGTCACTTGTCTGGAGCTGGATTTGGAGTCAGCTACTTTTACAATCTGGTTCTGTCAGTAAGCCAGTTGGCAACCCATCGAGTGACGTAGGGATTTATGCCCAGCTTAGTGAGTTTATCTATGATTCCAGAGTGGGGGATGGTGTTGAAGGCCATGGCAAGGTCCAGATAGGCTGTGTGGACCTCCTTACCCTCTTCCACAGCTCTGGAGACTGATTCAAAGAAGTCAATCAGATTCAGGAGACAGGATCGGCCCTTCACAAACCCAAACACAAAGTTCCATGATAATGTGTTCCATGCCCTTGCAGATCAGGCTTGTCAGACTGATGGGATGGTAGTTCCCGGGATCCAAGGTGGATCCTCCCTTGTGGAGTGGGATAACTGTAGCTGTGCGCCACTCAGTGGGCATGAAGCCTGAGGTGAGGCTATGATTAAACATGACACTTAGGTGGGGTGCCAGTTCATTTTGTAGTTCATGTAGTACACAGCCTGGGATGTCATCTGGTCCCATGGATGCTGTATTCTTAGCTTTGGAGAGTGCTGTTTCTACCTGTGTGGTTGTGATTATCAGAATTTGGAAATCTTTTGGTATTGAGATGGGCCCTTTAGGGAGTGAGAGGGGAGTGAAGTTGGCACTAAATCGATCTGCTAGGATAATGGCAATATCCTTGCGATTAGTATATTTAATGCCATTCTGTTGTAGCTCAGAGCAGATCTGAGCATTGCCATTTAGATTCTTGACATAACTATAGAATGCCTTGTGGTTGTCTTTGGAATCGTTGGCAATTTTATTTTCATAACTAGCTTTTGAGGATTTTATGAGGGATCTCAGCTTCTTACTGAGGCTGGTGAGGGAGTTTTTTGCATCCTGGGATTTTCCTCTTTTCTGCAACAGTTTCTTCCTTTTGTTGTATAGTTTGTTTATAGCAGGGGACCATCATATTGGCTTCCTTTTTGTGGAGATGAGCATCTTGGTTCTATTTGGGATGGCACGATTCATGCACGAGTGGATGTGCTCATACAGTGCCTTAGTGTAGGATTCTGCAGTCGAACTTTGAGATCCCGTCTGTGTGGGTATTGTGAAGTTTGTCACTTCTGACTTCAGTAGCATGAAGTTGGCTTTGGAAAAGTTTTTTAAGGAGGTTTCCTTACTGGGGGGTGGGGGTGGGATGTGGATGTCAAGGGTGATTTGCTTATGGTCAGACCTGACCAATGAGGGGGTGACCACTGGTGTGGAGCATCTATCTCCCATGTTGGTAATGACCAGGTCTAGGATATTGGAGCCCCTGGTGGGACAATGGATTAGTTGATCCAGGTCATTGGAATTTAAGCATTCCAAGAACCGTTGGGAAAAGGAGTTGGTACAGGAGTAGTTTTCCCAATTAATGGCAGGGTAGTTGAAATCACCTAGTATTAGGGTGTTTGGTTGTATCTTAATATTTTCCAGTATGTTTAGGAAGGTGTAGTGAGAATCTTGGGGTATGGTGGGGGATCTGTAGCAAGCTACAATTTGGACTGCAGTCTTACCTAGTGTTAGTTGCACCTGGAGAATTTCAGATGCATTGTGTTTGGCAACTAGCCTGGAGGTGTGAATATCCTTGGTGAATATGGACACTCCTCCAACTTTAGTGTTTCGATCTTGGTTTTGTTGCCGAAAAGTGTGGTAAGAATTGTAGCCTGGTATTGCAGGGATGCTCTCTGGAGCCTTGAACCAGGTCTCAGTCACTGCACAGATATCGATGTTCTCCATTTTTAGGAGTGCCTCAAGAGAGTGCATTTTGAGGGTTAGACTTCTAACATTGAGTAGCATTACCTTCAAATTTTGCATGCTTGTATCTGTTATGGTGGTGGTTTCATCCTTGAACCTTGCCTAAAAAAGGCACTATAGGGGTGGCAAGAGCTTTAGCCAGTAACCTGAATCCCAGGGGTGACAGGTGCAGACCATCTCTGGCAAAGCATCGTGGTTTGTCAATCATGTCTTCCCAGGCAGACAAATACTGGATCCCCTTTGAATGACATAAGAAGCTTAGCCAGTTGTTGAAGTCAATGATTTTGTCCTTATACTGTGGTATCATTCTGGGCGAAGGCAGGATGCTACTCATGGCTAGGGTCATACCTGCCTGGGTCACATGATCCAAGAGCTCTTCCATGTCTCTTTTCATGTAGTCCAGGGAGGTACATCTCAAGTCATTTACTCCAACATGGACAATGACAGAGTCATGTTTGTACTTGTTGTGGAGTGATTTGAGTGCATGCGTTATGTGGTGGATCCTGGCACCTGACAGGCAGCTGACTGTAATTTTCTCCTTGTTCAGCCTGGTGAGTGGGACATTAGTGTGCCTGACTATAGAGTCACCTATAACTAAAGTGTTGGGTACATTGTCTTGCCTTAGGGGCTGTTGTTGGGTGGCACACTGGTGTTGTGAGCTATGCGTAACTTTGGTTGTGACTGGTGTTTGTTTGCATTTCGGCTTCGGAGGTCCTTGTTGCTTGGGCAGATTAATGTTAAGGGCCACCGCATATGTGGGTTTAGTGTTGCTATTTGTGGGAGTTGATGGTGTGGGTTTTGAAGGGCTGTGAGTTGCTAGAGGTGTAATGCAGGTGTTAGCCTTCTCCTCTTGACTGTCTAGCACAGTCTTGACCGGAGAGAGCTTTGCTTCCAGTTTGGCTATGTAAGTGCATCTCTCGCAGGTTGTAGTGTTGGGTGGTAGGAGGAGAGGATTGTCTGTGTACTTGAGGCAGTTGCCGCATTGCCCCAGTATGCCCAAATTCACCAGGTGGACAGGAGAATTTAATTTAAAATTCAATTAACCTGTCTATGTAATTTTCTTAAGTAAGGCTTTAAAGTGACTATTCCATTTAAGCCAGGTAGAATGTGTGCTCTAAGTCTCAAGATCCATGTTAATTCTTCCTGTTCAGTAATATGCCTGATGTCCCCTCCTCTTAATGGTTCATAAAGTATTCTGAAAATCATAAACTTAAAAGTATGTGTGTGATCTGTTTCAGAAATATGTTTAAAAAGTCACTTTAAACCCTCACTTAACAGAATTACACAGACAGGTTTGTTGAATTTTAAATTAAATTATTGTGTCATTTGTCTATAAGGTTTTAACTACTTAAACAGTGTTTTAAAATCTTTTGATATCTGCCTGAAGAAGCTTGTAGACGAAAGTGTGTTTACACTTGTGATTTTACTATTCATTTCTGCATTAAAGTTTCGGTAAACTTGTGGTTCCACTGACTTCATTGTTTTATACACTATTACATGGTTTAGTCCACTGCATTTATTGCTGTTAGCCTGCTGTTTGTTTGTATTTTATAAAGAACATTTCTTTCCTTTAAGTATGGAAATGAATATACTATCTTCAAACTTGAATGGAATATTGATTTTACATGGAGCAGATAGGAGAGAGGACAGAGGTGTGGGTACTGTCATCTACTTTATTGTACAAAACTAAATTTCATCTTTTAATCTAAAAATCTTAAATCTTAAATTTGATGGCCACCAGGATTGTGTTGTCTTTTGTCACACTATGGTTACTAAACAAATTAAAGTATAAATAATGCACACAAATATGAATCACTAAGCAAGTCACTTAGAGTAGCTTGGCTTCAGGAGCATGCAAGGAATATGCACTGTTGCCTTTAGTATGGGCCTTTACCACCCACACCCAAGAAAAAGTTTCAGTCTGAACACCCAGCTGAGCAGTCAGTGGTCTAGTTTCCAAGACCTCTTTCTCACCATTGCCTCTGAGATTTAATGTCTTCTAATGCTGTTGTACACAGTTACTGTACTTTGAGTAGACTCTTGCATTCACACATGTACACACACAGACTGCCCCCCCACACACACACAGACATTCAGAATCACAACTCCATATGTCTAGCATACTGTGACCTCCCATATAGATAGGCAGGTGTGCGTGCACACACATAGACACACACACACACACACACACACACACACACACACACACACACACACACACACACACACACACACACACACACACACACTCCTTCAGTCACATTCATGTCTGTACAGTTATGAATATGAAAATGCACACACATCCACAAAATGACACACCTCAGACCCCCACATCTTCACTAGACTCATAAGCTCTTTGGGTACTACCATATGAGTGAATGGGTGACTGCTGTCTTTTAGTAGCGTTCTCTTTTTCTTCCTTGAGCAAAATTGGGAGTCACAGACATTTCAAGGGGAGAAAACACATTGCTAATTAGTATTCCCCACTCCCCTATATTGCCACATTTGTATGTGGTTTCTCTAATGACACCACTCTCCATGGTAAGGTTTCTGTAATCAGAAAACTTCATTGTCAAAGTGGTCTAAGAATTGGAAAGGTTTACCACAATGCCTAATCCTTTAAAGTTAAGGCTTCCTTTTATTGCTGTTAGCCTGCTGTTTGTTTGTATTTTATAAAGAACATTTCTTTCCTTTAAGTATGGAAATGAATATACTATCTTCAAACTTGAATGGAATATTGATTTTACATGGAGCAGATAGGAGAGAGGACCCCCACATCTTCACTAGACTCACAAGCTCTTTGGGTACTACCATATGAGTGAATGGGTGACTGCTGTCTTTTAGTAGCGTTCTCTTTTTCTTCCTAGAGCAAAATTGGGAGTCACAGACATTTCAAGGGGAGAAAACACATTGTTAATTAGTATTCCCCACTCCCCTATATTGCCACATTTGTATGTGGTTTCTCTAATGACACCACTCTCCATGGTAAGGTTTCTGTAAGCAGAAAACTTCATTGTCAAAGTGGTCTAAGAATTGGAAAGGTTTACCACAATGCCTAATCCTTTAAAGTTAAGGTTTCCTTGTTGCAGAAAGCCTTTCTGAAACCTATTGTCTGCTGTATACTGTTTAAATATCTTTGTTATATTTTTGAATGTTTAGCACTACTGTTCTGTGATGTTCTTAAGTTTATTGCATTCACTGTTTAAATTCTGTATTGCGATATAGTCTTTTTTATTATTATATGTATTGCTATAATGATGTTGCAATGCTGCTTAGTTTTTCTGTGTGTTGTAAATATTGTGTAAGTTAATGTTACAGGGCAGGATTCAATAAACCCTACATGGCTGGGTGAAACCATGCTCATGTCGAGACGCACACACAATAGAGTGCCGATTTATATTTAGTAAGTGGCTCTACACAATGTGCAAACACAGTAAACATGCTAATTACTGCATAAGTAGCTGAATTGTATGCTAATCAATCAAATCAAGATGGCAGAGCTATTCATAGGTTCATAGGTAGGTACTAGGCTATTGGTCCTAGGGCCTATATAAGCCTAATCAAAAAGGTACCCTGGCTTTCGCCACCCAAGAAAATTATTTTCCTGTACCCCTGTCGAGCATAGCCACAGAGGTGATCCCCGGGGTGAATTTCCGATTTCCCATCCAATCATCAAGATTTTTCTTGAAGAGTACTAATGAGAAGCTTTGTTTGATATATATAGGTAGCTTGTTCCAGAGTTTGGGAAGTCTCTGGGACAGGAATCTATCCCTCCAGCATGTTCTGTTTATTGTGGTGACAAGGTTTAAGTCCCTAGCTCGGAGGGATTGCAAATGTTAAGTTGTCAATCTCGCCTTCATTCTTGCTGGATGGGTTTGGAGCGGATCCTCGGCTCCGACTCGGCACTTGCTTAGCTTGAGAACTCCTTTTACCAGCTTGAGGCAACCCTATATCCCATGATGCAAGGCGGGACTACCTCAGATCTCGTTTGCCGCTTTGCAAAAGAGGTCTCCTTTTTGCCAGCTGAGGTAAGTTGGAATTTTCAAAAGCTTAGTCAGGGTTTTATCTCTCCCTTGTTCCTTTTTATAGAGTGTAGTGTTTCTACAGCCCACCCTATTTCCCCATTTAGTTAAAATCTTCTAGTTTTTATAAAAAGTTTAAAGATTTTTTCAGTTAGGCCTAGGCCCCCTTCTTAATCCCTACCTGTGTGTCTGTGTTTGTTGGGATTAATTGTGTGATTGTTTGGGGTGTGTGTGAGTATTATTTCTTCTTGGACTATGTCTAAGGAAGGCAAGGTCTCAGGCTTCAAGAAGTGTGACTCGTGCTGTCAGAAAATGTCTCTGACAGACGGTCACACTTCTTGTGTTTACTGGGGCCTTTGCACCTGCAGGACTCCTGTGCTTTGTGTCATTCTTTTAGCCAGAGAGTCCTGCAGGAAAGGAGGAATAAATTGATCCTCCGTGGCTTACTAAAGCCAGAAGGTTCACCCACTAAAACTGGGTCTAGCAAACCTTCTAAGCCACCAAGGTTCAGGCTACAGCTTCTAAGCCTTCTCCGTGGCTCCGACTCTTCGAGTCGAGATCGCTCCGCCGGAGCCGATCTTTCTTCTTCTAAAGTAGTAGTGTCGGTTCCGATCGGTTCCGACACCCAATCTACTGTTGCCTTGTCGGCTCCGGCTGGAGCCGACATATTATCCAGTATCGAGCCGAAGCCTTCGGCTCCATCTGGAACTCAGGGACATCGGCTCCGATGACTTCGCCCAGGAAGAGATCTCGGTCCCCGTTGGAGAGTATCCACTCGGCTCTGGGGTCTCCTCTTTTGTTGGAGCGGAGTCATCGGAGCCGATCTTTGAGATCTTCCAGGCTGTCTGACCATGATTTAGAGAGGGTGGTAAGCAGGCTGTTGAAGTCGCAGGCACTAGCCCAAATGCTCCATAGCCCATCTCAGCAGACTTCGGCTATTGCTTTACCCCTTGAACTTCCTCCTCCGACTCCCCTCCAGAGTTCGGAGCCGGAGCTTCTCGGGACAGTGACCGTGTCGGCGCCGGAACCGATACATCCCTCTTCGGCTCCGTCGTCTTCGGCTCCGATCTCTTCCATGAGACCTTCCTTGGAGGGATCCGGTCGTTGAGTTTCCCTTGTCGGCTCCGAGGCGGCTAGTGGCATCGAACCCTTGTCCGACCCCGCTCTCCCTCTCGGGGCTTCGGCTTTGGTAAGCTCGGCACCGACATCGGCCTCAGAGCCTTCCCTCTCAGTGGAGCCGGGAGTTCCTATTTCTTCGGAACGGGAATATTCCGGTCTCCCGAGGTGGGGAGCCTTTGAGGTGATGAGGAGTGTCCTGGCACCTGAGCCAGGTCAATGGTCCATTCCATTAGCTCCTCCCTCTTCGGTGCCTGTAGACGCCTCTTGCCAGCCTCTTGCTCCCAGGCCCATGGATCCATCGCCCCAGGTGTCCCCATTGGGAATATCTTCCTCTTCCGAGGTTTCTCCTGATCCTGCAGGGGAACCTCCTCGGAAGAGGACATGTAAGAGGAAACACACAGACTCCCCTGAGTCTACAACATCTGATACCGACTTAGATGAGTCGGAGGGTTCCCCACGTTCCCCCTCTGAGGATGTCTCCTTTTCAGACATCCTTGAGCTCCTCAAACAGAGGGGGAATTGGCCCTCCATTAACCCCTCCAAAGATGAGTCGGTATACCTGGAGGCTTTTGGATCCTGACCCTCCACCTCCTGGGTGTCTCCGCCTTTCGACCCACTTATGCAGGTAGTGGCTCGGAAGGCGTGGGCAGCTCCAGATTCTGTGGAACCGGTTCCCAGGAGACCATCCAAATTTATCACGGCCCCTGCAGATAAGCAGTTTCTTTCCAAGGGCGTCTCTGTGGATGCTATGGTGGCGGCGGCCACCAAGAAGGAACTTGCGGATCCTTCAGTACCTGTCCATCCTCCTAACAAAGATTCTAGGACCATGGACAGGTATGGAAAGCGGATGTTTTCTTCAGCGACCTTTGCTATGCGTTCGCTGAACTACCTTTGTCACTTCACCAGGCTTCAAAGAGATATTCTCAAGGAACTAGGTGAAGTGGTCCAGGATCCTTCTGCTGCTGGGGCTCAAGAAAAGATTGCCTCACAGCTAGCAATCCTGAATTCATTAACTAACTCCTCCATGCGGCTCATATCCTATGCAGCCGATGGGGGGAGCAGGGCTGCAGGCACAGGAGTGGCTCTTAGACGTCAAGCCTGGATGCGGCTTTGTAATTTTGTGGATCCCTTTAAGGCGTCCTTCACCAATACCCCCTTGACGGTTCGGCTTTGTTCGGACCTCAGGTGAAGGAAACCTTGACCAGGTGTGAGCAGGACGGCAAAACTCTTTCTGCCGTTGGAGTCCATTTTTCCACCCTTCTAGACCCTACCCCAAGGGTCAGAAGGGAGGAAAGATGTGGTTCCATAAAGCCCAAGGAGCAGCGCTGGACACATGGGCAGTTTACCCCCAGAGGCAGAGGGGGTAACAATAATAAACGCCGCCCTAGGGGCAGAGGGGGTCCTCAGAACCAGGGCAACAGGGAGTCTCTTCCTGAGAAGCCCTTTCAGCATCCCTGAGGTGTTGCCTGACTGTCCACCCTTGGAGGCAGTCGGGGGAAGGATTTTGCTGTACCCAGTAGCCTGGCGTTCCCTTTCACAAGATATGTGGGTACAGTCGATAATATCCGAGGGTTACAAAATCCCCTTCGAAAGGTATCCTGTACCTCACCAATCCCTTCCAGACATCTCACCCGGTCAAAGGGATTTGGCAGAACAGGAGGTTACAAAGCTCCTACAAAAAAGAGCCATCCAGACTGTTCCAGCAGACCAAGTAGGATCCGGCGTCTACTCCAGATTCTTTTTGGTCCCCAAAAGGACGGGAGATTGGAGACCTATACTAGACCTAAGCAATCTAAACAGATTTGTCAAGAAAGCAAGATTCCGGATGGTCACGGTTCAGTCCATTTTGCCCTTTCTGGGCAAGGACAACTGGATGTGCTCGATAGACCTTCAGGATGCGTACTATCACATAAAGATCCACAGGCGCTCCAGGAGGTTTCTCCGCTTCGGCTAGGGACCAGTCATTATCAATTCAGAGCCCTGCCCTTTGGCCTCACTTCAGCCCCCAGAGTGTTTACCAAATGCATGGCAGTGGTCGCAGCTCACCTGAGACGTCAAGTATTCCAGGTGTTTCCTTATTTGGACGACTGGCTCCTCTCCGCCACCACCAGGCATCAGCTTCTTCAGACCAGAGACTACACTCTGCAGCTTTGCAAAAGTTTGGGAATTTCAGTGAATTTCGAAAAATCTTCTCTGTGGCCTTGCCAATCTATCACCTTTATAGGCGCAGAATTAAACACCGTCAAGTTGTCAGCCAGACTAACACATCAGAGAATTCTGGACATCCAAAAATTCGTTCGGATATTATTGCAGAGCAGCAAAGCCAAAGCCAGATTGATTCTGAAAGTTCTAGGTCTTATGGCTGCGGCCATTGTTCTTCTACCACTGGCTCGCTTCCACATGCGTCTGCTGCAGTGGATGTTATTCACTCAGTGGTCGTTCCACAGTCTTCCGATGAAACACGAAATCTTAGTCACACAATCGTGCAGAGCTCATCTGAACTGGTGGATATCTTCCCCTCTCCTTCACCAGGGCCGACCATTTGTTCCCCCTCCTCCGGTTGCCACAGTCACTATGGATGCCTCTCTGATCGGGTGGGGGGGCATTATCAGGGCAGGATGGTCCACGGGACGTGGCAACCCATAGAATACCATCTGCACATAAATGTCCTGGAGATGAGAGTGGTGCTTTTAACGTTGCAAGCCCTCAACGACTTTCTTCCCGCGGGGACTATTGCAGTACAAATGGACAACATGTCCATGGTCTGGTACATCAACAAGCAGGGCGGGACCAGGTCCTATCCGTTGTGTCGAGAAGCTCTCAGACTTTGGCAATGGGCAATCTCCTCTCATCGGTTTCTGATAGCAACGCACATCCCTGGCAGGTCCAACCTCTTGGCGGACAGGCTGAGCAGAGCCATTCTCATGCCTCACGAGTGGTCTCTCAATCAATCTATTGTGGACCAGATTTTTCTGAAGTGGGGCACACCTTGTTACGATCTTTTTGCTACTCCACAAAACAACAAGTGCCCCGACTTTTTCACCCTCTTTCCCCTTCCAGGCCAACCCCTGAGAGACTCTCTAACCCAGGATTGGCCCCGGGGACTTCTTTACGCTTTTCCTCCCTTTCCCTTGATTCCACAAGTCATTCAGAAAGCCACCGTTTTGAGGGCCAAGTTGATTCTCATTGCCCCTTACTGGCCTCGACAAATTTGGTTCCTGACTCTGCATCGTCACCTCCTGGTGCGGCCTTGGCATCTGGACCCAGTTACGGATCTTTTGATCCACCAGTCGGGTCAACAGCACCGGGCCATTCATTCTCTCAACCTCACTGCTTGGTTGCTCCACTTCCTTCCCTAGCCAGGCTTCCTATGATCTCTGATCCTGTCAGAGATATTTTAGTAGCTTCTTTGAAGTCGTCCACCAGAACCGTGTATGCTAGCAAGTGGCGACGTTTTTCCATTTGGGCAAACTCCAGGCACATTGATCCCTTTACTGCTCCTGTGCATTCTGTTTTAGATTTCCTGGCTGAAGTTTTTCAGTCAGGATCCTCTTCATCAACAGTCAAAGTTCAACTGGCGGCTATTTCCAAATATCATGTTGGATTACAAGATCATAACATTATGTCACATAGGCTATGCAAAGCCTTTCTGAGAGGAGTTTTTCTTCTGAAGCCGCCAATAAAACATCCTCCTCCACAATGGGATCTGAATTTAATGTTAGCATCCTTGATTTTACCACCCTTCGAACCATCTGCCTCATGTTCCTTGAAGTTATTGTCCTGGAAAACTATATTCTTACTGGCTGTCACTTCAGCAAGAAGGGTTTCTGAAATTCAAGCTCTCTGCATCCGTTCCCCTTACTTGGTTTTTCACAAGGACAGGGTATCCTTAAGAACGAACCCGTCCTTTCTCCCCAAAGTTGTTTCTCAAACTAATATTAATCAATCCATCGATCTACCAGTCTTTTTCCCAAATTATTCTGACAGAGCTGAACAAAAGCTTCATTTTTTGGATGTCCATCGTCAGCTCAGGTACTATTTGCATAGAACGAAACAATTCAGGAAATCGGACCAATTATTTGTCTCCTATGCAGAAAACAGGAAAGGTCTCCCAGTTTCTAAAGTGACCTTATCCAGATGGTTGTCTTCCACCATTTCTTATGTGTATTCATTCAGAGGCAAGCAACTACCTTCTAAACCGAAAGCACACTCAACCAGGAGTCTATCCACTTCTGCAGCCTTTCAGGATAGACTACCCATTGATACCATTTGTGCAGCAGCTACTTGGGCCACTTCTCATACCTTTGTCTCTCATTACAAGTTAGATTTGGCCTCCAGAGACAGGGCCAGTTTTAGTTCCACAGTTCTCAAGAGTCTGTTCCATTGAGCCACCCGGGATACAGGTGCTAGGGACGCGGTCCCATCCAGCAAGAATGAAGGCGAGATTGACAACTTAACATTTAGAAGTTATGTACCTACCATAACGTTCCATGTTAGTTGTCTTCTCGCCTTCTTTCTTGCGTCCCTCCCTCCTTCCCCCTGGCCTGGACAGATCTTGAAGAGTTTCCTCTTCTCAGGTTGTTCCCTCCTGAGTCTTCAATAGAAGAGTCCTTTGTTAGGAATTTTTGTGTTCCTAGTTCTACTAGGTTAGTCCTTAGCAGGGTATGTTAGCTACCAAATGAGATCTGAGGTAGTCCCGCCTTGCATCATGGGATATAGGGTTGCCTCGAGCTGGTAAAAGGAGTTCTCAAGCTAAGCAAGTGCTGAGTTGGAGCCGAGGATCGGCTCTGAACCCATCCAGCAAGAAAGAAGGCGAGAGAAGACAACTAACATGGAACGTTATGGTAGGTACATAACTTCTAATTTCTTTAAGTGGAGCATGTCCAACAGCTCTGGGTTTGACATAGCTTTGTATGTTAGGCAGAGATCACCTCTGAGTAGGTGATATGTGACAGAGTAAAGCTGGAGTTTTTTGAGATGGTCTGCGTAGAGCATCTGTTTGAGGCCAGTAATCCTCTTTGTGAGGTATTTCTACGGCCTTTCCAGTTGTTGTAGATGTCTTGTGAGGTACATACCAAAAGGGGTGTTGTACTCTATAATGGGTCTAATGAGTGATGAGTGATGAGTAGAGGGGAACAATGACCTCTTTTTTCCTGGATGAGAAACCTTTTGTGATGAGGCATACCACTTAGAAGGATTTCCTGAGTACTGTGGCGATGTGATTATCAAAGGAGGGACTACTGTCCACCTGTGTCCCAAGGTCTCTTATCACACTTTCGGTGTTAAGTAGACTACCACCTATAAGGTAGCTCATGGGTACAGAGTTTTTACCAAAGGGGATGACAATGCACTTTTTGGCATTGAGCTTAAGGCCATGGCTTTGACAACAGGCATCTGTCTCAGTGAGGCCCTTTTGTAGGATGTCCACATCATTAGGTGTTTCGATTATGGCTCCTAGTTTGCAGTCATCTTTCGTTAGCCAAAGACCTTCTGTGTTAGCCTGTACTTCAGAAAAGTAGATACCAAACAGGAGAGGACCCAGGACTGAACCCTATGGTACTCCATTTGTCACTGATCTGAAGTCGGATTTGGAGTCAGCTACTTTCACAGTGTGGGTTCTGTCAGTGAGCCAGTTGGTAACCCATCTTGTGACATATGGATTTATACCTAGTTTAGTGAGTTTATCTATAATTCCAGAGTGAGGGATGGTGTCAAAAGCCTTGGCAAGATCTAGATAGGCTGTGTGAAACACCTTGTGCACACTTAGTGTAGCCTACTGTCTTGTACTCCAAAACCTGTTGGAATACATCCACAGGAACTACCAGCAAAGAAAGAATTTTAAGGTCTGATGCTCTTCTCCATGTGTCTGTGCAACAGGCTCAATTCTATGCTGCTACTGATAGAACTTAGACAAGGAGGAGAAGGGTATTTAGATCCCATTTAACTCTTCATGGCCTGCATGAAGTGGAAATAGTAGAGCGCTACAGAGTGCATAGAGACAAACTCCAGGAACTATGCAACCTCTGTTGTCCTCACCTGAGAGCAAGGGCAAACCAAGGGGAACCAATACCTGTGGAGACCAAGGTATGTGTAGCATGCAGAATATTAGCTACAGGAACCTTTCAGTGACTCACAGAGGACATGCTGGAGGTGTCACAGGCATCATCCTACACTAGTTCCTGAATGCTATGCTACAGCATGCCAGTGACTTTATATATTTTCCCCTACCCCTGTGGACACAGCTAGAACTAAGTAGGAGTTCTACCCCCATAGCACACTTCCTTGAAGTCTTGGGTGCCATGTACTGCTCACACATTGAGATCAAAGCACTACCCAGGGAACAGCGAAGGGTTTACATCAACAGAAAGGGGTTCCACTCCATTAACTGCCAGGTCATGTGTAATGTTACGGGAATCATCCTGAATGTGTGTGCTGGCAACCTCAGCAGTTACCACGACTCTCATATTTGGCACACCTCACAGCTCTACCAGAGGTTTTCCAGGAGTGATTTCCCACACAGCAATTTACTGGTGGATGAAGGGTATACACACTCAGATCATGGCAGATGACACCCATCAGAAATGCACACACACCCACAGAGGAATGCTATAATGAGGCATATGCTCAAACAAGAAATATTGTAAAGCATGCATTTGTGTTGTTGAAGTCACAGTTTTGGTGTCTAGATACACAGGGGGGGGGACTCTGCAGTATGATCCCAGTACTTGTGCTAAAATTATCGTAGTCTGTGTTATCCTACATAATATCATCCTGCAAAAAAAGTTGCAGCAGGAACACCAAGGGCTAGGACCAAACATTTCACCACCACAGTCACCACATCCACACACAGGTGAGGAGTCAAAGGGGGAACCCTCAGCTGCTGTGGGAGTAGGTAGATATAGGTGTGCACAATATGCCCTCACCCTGGCCAAGAAGCAATGGATAATGCATATGATCAACACCTAAGGGGTACACCTTTCATCCTGTGCACATACATAGAGTAAACTTGATGTCAGGAAATGCTTACAACCTTTACTTACCCAAGTAATGACTGTGTACTGCCAGCATCATACAGAGTCAGCCTTGAATGAGAAAAGCTTTAACTGCAGGAATATCAAGGTAAGTGCTGAACCTGTAAAAGAAAAATAAATGTGTAAGAACATGAATGAATGACAGATACCTGCATAGTGTTACTTGTAAATGTACCTAAGTAGAATGTGTGTGAGTTGTCCGGTAATTACATCAATATGTGACATGACTAACTTCTGTAATATATATTTATGCAGTTTAACAACTAACATGCCTCTTACATCTAAAATAACAGAAAAATCAGTCCAAAGCCTACTTATCCCAACATTCTCACAAGCAGAGCAATAAGCATGAATGCTGTATCAATGATTTCAAGGTAGGAATCACACCACTAAAATGTTGTATTAATTAGAAAAAAAATCCAAATTACATCAGTAATACAAATCCTAAGCACTCAGTTAGCTATCCATCCTGCGTGTCAGACATATACATATGTAACCCTGAATCCAGAAGATAGAAACAAGGTGATGACACAGTTATCATTATTTGCACAGGGTGGCTATCGGGGACAGGAGGGCAAGGCTATCACTAAAGTAATTAGTGTGTGCAAGTAAGAAACACAGGCAGCAGGGATGTAGGTAATACTAAAGGTCCAGTGAGACAGGATGACTTGCAACCCTCATTAATGCCTCCTGTAGCTGGTATGTGTGAGGGTCTGTATCGACACTCTGTGAGAAATGTGTGTGTGAGTATCTGTATGAACACAGCCAAGCTCTATCCTAGCACTACATCCTGGTATGTTGGACAGGTGTGAGCCGTGCTTGGTAGAGTTATCAGTTCAGTGCCATTGCCCATGGCTGAGAGAAATGGCTCTCTCAGGAGTTGCAATGGCACACCCACAGCCATGATCAGAAATGCTGGTGTTACCTGAACATGAATGATATCTGCTGTATAAGCTCTACTCATGACTATGTCCAGGTCCATGACCCTATGTCCTACCATGTCTGTGTGTAGACATCTTAACCACTGATGCAGCAGTGGAAGTAGTGCTACTATCAGAATGGGATTGGGCATAGTCATGTTGGCTAACACCAGATGATATTGCGGCCCTACAGTCACATGGATGCTGTCCATCTCCCAGAAGATGTTTGATCACAGACACTACCCGTTCCAGTGTGGCATTCATCTGATCCACTTAGTCAGCCACACAGTTGAGGCAGTCACACACGTCAGATTTTGCCACATCTAGAACCCTAAGCATGTCCCCAGAGGCTCTAGTAGAACATTGCATGAACCAAAAAGAAAAGATGAACTGAAGACCACAGACGAAGAATCCACTTAAAACACCAGTTTATTGCACCTCTAGCACTTCGGCAACCGCCTTCAAGGAGTATAAAACATCACATAACTTACACAGTTTATATACCCTAATACATCTAACACTTAAACAAGTGACCTAAACCAATTAATCAATAAACATTAAAAAATGCTTAATACTATTTCCTGATCAGATAAGAAGCCTCCAGTTACATTCCACATTCAGACCCTGAGGAAATAAAAAGTGTCATATTTCAAATTAAAAATACTTTCTTTATATAACAACTTCTTTTTATACAAATCATCAGAAAATACACCCTTCATAATATGTTCTAAGATAGTGGCTTGTAACCCATTTGGATTAGAATTGTGAACCAGCATAAAGTGTTTAGCAACAGGGTTATCTTCTTTATTATTTATAATATTCCTGACATGCTCCTGCAGTCTAGTTTTAAACTTCCTTTTACTTTCTCCTATATATGCAAGGTTACACAGACATTTCAACGCATAAGTAATACCTTCAGCATTACAGCTATATATATTTTTGACCTCAAATAAATGGCTATTTATATACTTAAACGTTGGAAAAATATAATGACATACATTGCAATGACCACAGGGTGAAGTTCCTAGTCTCTGCATGGTCCTATACTGCAATGTCTCAGTGGGATATTTAAATTTATTATGTACCAAAGTATATTTTAAACTCCTACCTCTATGAAATGAGTTGCCTAGAGACCTAGACAATACATTTTTTAGGTCCATTGATCTAAACAAAAAATTCCAGTATTGTTTAACAATATATATTAAAACATCACTGAAGACACTATATGTAGAGACAAAATAAACTAATCTTTTCTATTGATTTCTAACATCTAACTTATACCCCTTACTTCCATAGTTATAAGTACCAACTTTATGTTGTTCATTAATGACCTTATCTATAGCTGTTTGAATACTAGCTTCACTATAGCCCCTCAATCTAAACATATCATTAGTCACACTTATTTCTTTAAAGAAGTCCATGTCAGTTTTACATAGCCATCTAAGTCTCATACATTCCCCATAGGGCAAAGAGACCAAAGTATGAACTGGATGACAGCTAGTCCCCATCAAATACTGATTACTATTAGCGAATTTTCTATGCACAGACATATGTAAAGTATTGCCGTCCTCCAAAATCAGATGTATGTCTAAAAAGGTTATATCTTTACCCACCTGTATGCCATCAAAGAAAAGTCCAAATCTATTATGTTGCATAACTTCTATAAACTGACCAACATAAGATATCCCACCTTTACAAATAAAAACAAGATTATCTATAAAACGAAAATAACTAACTACATATTTTTTAAAAAAAAATCTATATGATATAACCATTCTAACTCATACAAACCCATCATCAAGTTGGCATACATGGGGGCAAAAGATGCCCCCATGGCAGTGCCCATGATTTGTCTGTATATTTGTTCATTAAACATAAAAAAATTATTATTCAAACAAAATTCCAATATTTCAATAATATAATACGTTACTGTACTATCACCCAAAAAATATTTTACTGCTTCTAGTCCAAACTGACACTGTATGTTAGTATACAAACTAACAACATCAACACTTATAAAAAACATACCTGCACTCCATTGCATTTTAGATAATTTTTCCAAAAAATCAAAACTATCCCTAATATAACTAGGCAACTTTATTACATAAGGGAATAAATATTCATGCAAAAATTTCCCAATATTAGATAAAAAATATTTTTGAGCAGATACAATAGGCCTACCAGGTGGGTCAACCCCACTTTTATGAATTTTTGGAAGACAGTAAAATAAAGCCAACTCACTGTCATCAGTATTAAACTTTTTATCTTTGTCATTTTGTGAAAAATATTTTAACCTCACTCCCTTAGATATAAGGGTGCCAAAGTCATTCATAGCTTTAATATATTCATTTGTATTACTCTTAACATAGGTATTGATATCATCCAAATGTGTCATACACATTTTATAATATTGAGCAACATTCATCACCACTATCTTACCACCTTTATCAGATGGTTTAATAATAAGATGTTCATTATTCGCTAATGCCTGTAGTTCCTTTCATTCCTTCTTATTCAAGTTATATACCAACTTATGTTTATACTGCATAAAATCACAAAAAGCATTTTCTACAGCAAAATTCAACATTTGAGAAAAACATTTTATATGTTCATGTTGGTATGGAGGAATAAAGTCACTTTTGCTCATTATTTTATCAGTTTTTAACAAACTATAGGCATTATAGTCACTTGCATAGTCAAAACATTCCTCAGGGTCAGATACACAAGAATAAAAACTGTTCTCTAAGCTGAAGCGCTAGAGGTGCAATAAACTGGTGTTTTAAGTGGATTCTTCATCTGTGGTCTTCAGCTCTAGTGGAACATACCTGTACCTCCATGAAGGCTTTATACATACACCAAGTGGCACATAATGACAGACCACCATCTGGTGGAGGGCAGACAACAGGCCTCCTCAGAGCACACTTACTGACCCTCCTGCATGGCTCCTACCCACACTTTGGCTACAGTCAAAGTAAACTGGCACTGAAACTGCAGAAACAACACTACCTTGATCAACTGTGTCACCTTCAACCTGTCCACTGTTTGAGGGCTCAGTGGTATGAGTATGCATAGGCATACTGATCAGTCTGAAGGAAATCCAGAGGATGTGTGAGTCAGACTGAACCTCTGCACCCCCCCCCGACTGTACTTGCATTTGGGCACCATCATCATCAGAACCTAAGGATAGTCCAACATCAAGTGGTAGGAGTCCAACACTTCCACTGTCAGGATTATCTGTGATGATAAGCAACAAACACAGGAATGAAATTATTATTCCCATAAATATTAACCCAAAATAACTAAACAAAAAGTGACACTGGTCAGATACTACAGCAATACTGACACTCATTACAGCCTCCTCTCACACACGATAATATAGCTAAGTGATCTTTACTAATAAGAAAAGTAACATTTGCTTACCACGTGCAGATGTCTCAACACTGTGCAGGGAGGATAGGCCTTGAAGAAATGAAGTAATGAAACGGTGGCAATTAGTCATCACAATGGGAATAACACAGACACACTGAATACACAATCAGCTATATGCCCTGTAAGAAATAGCTGTAATTGAAACGTGTCTGATACGTCCCCTCACCCCATGTCTATTGCCCCACTCTATTATATAACTATGAATTATCAATAGGTAACAGATTTAAAACATGTATCACAAGCAGTAGCAGCCAAGTCATATTTTTGTCTACAAGACAATATAATGTTACCATATCTAAGCCTACCTGGGAAACACTTAGCCTCCTGGCCACATCACCATCAATCACAAGGTGCAAAGGCTTCCCTGAGTGGTCAGGATCTCTGACAGTGGCCAGGATCTCCTCAATTGGTGTCAGTGGTGTGTTGGCAGTAGGACCACCACCCATAGATAGCTGTTCTTCAGCGACTGCAGACACCATCCTCCATGCCGATGTGTCTGTGGCAATGAGAGATAACCCACTACAACTGTGCTGTATAAGTGCAATATTGTGATGGTTCAGATCCAGCGCTGTCTAATTGTTTAACCTTTGTTTCCCTTTTTTATCCTGCATGGCACAGAACAAACACAGTCAGCTGCTAATAATGGAAATTTAATTTCCTTCACCTTATAGAGTGCAAACACATTTACCGGCATTATGTGGCAGTCAGCATCATGGATGGTAATGACTGCAGAAATTCCACCTTTTACCCAACTGTCTCTGTGGCACAAGGTATAAATATGTTGAGCTAAAAAAGTGAGAACATAGGGGTTGGAGTCCCACAGTAATTATTTTTAATAAGGAAGGGTCATAATGAGTATTTACACCAATGATACATGTTTGCTGTTTCTTTTTACATTTGAGTGTTGCCTACCTATGCACAAAGAGAGTTCACCACTTAAGGAAAAAATTTAAATTGTATTGGTTTGCCTTCCTTTATGCAAACAGGCTTACCAGTAAGGTGTTTCTGGACAGTATTGAGTGTGAAAATACAACTGATCCCTAGCTTTCTCTGTGGCACCAGGTGTAAGTGCAGTGACTTCATGGTTAGAACAGCAATGACTCAGGGTTTAAATCCAACACATTCCACATTTTAGTAAGGGTGTCCCACTGTAATTTTTCACAAATGGAATCTTCTTCTTTCAGCTTTTCCCAGCTAGGGGTCAACACAGTGGATCACCTGTCCGCTCATGATTGGCAGTGGAGTTTTACAGCCAGCTGGGTGCCCAACCTTTCACAGAAGACACACACACACACACACACACACACACACACACACACACACACACACACACACACACACACTCATGTCTAGGGCCAATTTACAGTATCCAATCCACCTACAGCATGTCTTTGGGATGTGGGAGGAAACCAGAGCACCCGGAGGAAACCCACGCGACCACAGGGAGGACATGCAGACTCCGTATAGAAGGCACCCCAGCTGAGGATCGAACCGGAGAACCACCACAGCTGCCCAATTTTTCACAAATGTAATACTACATACAAATGCCTATATATAACAAGTTGATTCACAGAAAGGTATCATTACTGCTTGCATACACATATTTATATAGGTGTCATATGTGTTACAAGTGTAACTGGTTTAGCACGACAATGGTGATTATGTAATAAAAAATGCAATTGCATCTCTGATGGGCACAATAGTTTACTGACAATCATCTATACCCCTCCCACAACCCAATTATAACTGTAAAACAGAATGTATTGTGAGATGTGTATCATAACTCCAAACTCTTATTACTAAAGTCATGCAAGTCTATCCATTTCCAGTATATTGTCAAATATAAGTCCTGCATCACTCTTTGAGAATATATAAATCAGGACCTTTTAATGTCACACACATGCAAGCTTAATTGAAGTATAGCAGCATTCACTCTTTAAGCTCTATATTTGCAATAACCATGGTTGGCAAGCACTTCTTCTATGGCAATGACGAATAATCACCTATGTGAAAATGTATGCATTCCCTTTTACATAGGTTTGAATCCCACATTGCACAAATTACTTTAGCAGTGTTTAAGTCCCCACAAAATATGTTTTCAAGTCATCCCAGTGATCCCTGCAAAGTCATGGCTTAAAAGCCAAGTCATTTAGCATTTTAGTGTTGACCATTGGAGAAAGTATGACCAGGTATTGCAGTACACATGCCAGAAATCAATGCCATATCTCACATCATCATTGCTGTTTCATAAACTCTCTCCCTCTTTGTTTGACAATGTTTCTCTTTGCTTACTATTGCTCAAATACAGTTGGCATGGTCGTGCACGTTTGTGCACTGGTCATAAAACTTTATATCACAATTTGGCAGGAAACAATTGCAGCTGTTGTTGGATGACCTTTGCAGACATGGCAGGAGATAGGAAGGATGGTGTCAAATTTGGGGCCCACGGGTAGGGTGTGGATGAGTCAAAAATCTTTGTTGCACTCCTCATGAAGTGCTACAGTGTAGGCTGATGTAGGAGAACTATACCAGGTCTCAGTACAAGGCTGAGTCTTTGAACAGCCTGGCCAAGGTTGTCTCTAGTGTAACTGGCATACCATTCACTGGGGAACAGTGTAGTCACCATTACAGTGACCTTAAGAGGCGCAAGCAGGCACAATTTGACCAGTGGCTGGATGAGTTACGAACTGCTGACACCCTCCAGTTGTGTAAGTATACAGATCAAGCAACTTGAAATGATACAGAATGCTGTAGGTAGCCAAGACTGGTATACAAAATGCTTTTGTGTCTCTTTTTCTCCCATTCTTTATTTTACAACTACAGAGGAAATCACAGCAAACAGGGAGGCACATACTGAGAGATTTGTGTGACTCAGAGAAGTAAGGGGTATGCCTGCAGCACAACTGACCCTGATGTAATAAATATATTGTGATTCCATAAATCAGTATCAGTTTTAGCATACATATCTTAACTGTAACAGTACTCATGCGTGCTTTCTTCTGTAGCTGTTGGTGATTGTATTAGGGAAGTGTAACACTGTATTCATATTATGTGTGTGTTTAATTCCCACAAGTTAGCTATAGATTCACATTCAACAAGTACCATTTTTAAATTTGAAATACAGCAATACTGGCTTTAATGTCATGTTGTTAACTTAGTCTGTAGTATCTTTAAAAGCATATATGGAATATGTGCATATTCCAAGGATTACTTGTAACAATTCACAATCATTTGTTGAGATTGTGAAAGCTCTATAGCTACTATAATAATAAAGCATGAATGTGACATTTCATGGTTCTAATAATCTCTTTTCTTTTTTGTCTCACCCCACCCCATATCTCTCTCTCTCTCTCTCTCTCTCTCTCTTGCTTTTTTATTGTGGGTTACCTGGAATTTCACCATTCTAATGTCTTACCTTTCTGCCAGCAAACCAAATGCATTTTAGCACAGGGAGGTTTGCCAACCATTTCCAAATATCCACCAGCTGACACACCAACACCCAACACCTCTGAGACGCAACCTGGTAGTACTGCCTCCACAGCCCCTGCCTTACCTGGCCCATCCACATGAGGTAACATTGCCTGGCTGGTGGTTCATTGATACCCTCCAGGAGTACTGGTGGAGGCAGTAATTATGTCAACCCTCAAGGAGCTGCCAAAGATGGTGTATGATCTAATAGAGACTGACCTTGGTGCCTGTATCAGCCACCTGGAGAGGTTGCTCGTTAAAGTAGAAAAGAGAATCCCATGTCAAGCAACCTCAAATGGAACTGAGGAAGGGGACAGTGATAACAATTCTGAGGGTGAGGACTAGATTCCCACTGTACCCACGCTTGATGGTCATGTACCTCTGATGTTCCCTACTTATCCCCATTCATGGTATCCACAAACATTTTGTGTCTACCATCATCTCTGTGTCTGTCTTGTTTGTCCTGTTTCCTGCACCTGCTTCCTCACCTACCCTACCTACCTGATCCTAACATTCCTAAGTTCCTTCCCCAACATTCTTCTCTTTTTGAAAAAAAAAAAAGGAACCTGTCCTGCAAAAAAAATAAATAAATAAAAAATTGCCCCATACATAGCTCTCCACTTCGGATATGTGTCTTCTCGACACACTTGATTTGGTCCTGTTGGCTATACTATATCATTGTGCTGTTGTCACCCATCTATTTTGTGTTGACAGTCCAAATTCATCAAATTTTCTCTACATTACTGTGTTGAAGAAGTAGATATTTATGGTTCTTTCTTAATTGCCTCCTGCAAATTGCTGTATTACTTACAATTTATTCTTCCCTCTGCTTGCCACCCCCAATTTCACCACAGTGCATGGCTGTTCATGTCTTTTGGCAAAACCTGGTGAGTTTTTGCCGTTGTCGCACTAGTCCCGTTATTTCCACGCAAAGGTGCTTAAACATGCTGAGCTATAGGAATACAGATTTAACGCAGAGTAAAGCCACTACTTTGAAACAGTTTCTCTGACAGTTCTGTAAACTGCTAGATATAACAAAGTGTAAATTCCTATGTGGACTGTTAGCATAAATTACTTAACTGAAGATTTTTTTTTTGCCTATAGCATCTAGGGTTTGATTCCATATGCATCTGACATCATTTCTTAGTGTGATGTAATATGACTGTAATATGTTTGATCACCAACATGTTAGCATTTGCCACAGTTATGAGTTTTCATGGAGATACATTGGATACTGGCCAAAAAAGAGTGATTGAAGTGACATCCATCCCCACAACTATGAGGTATTTATCCAGCCTTGTTCTGCTTGTCATAAGCCTGTTGTTCCTCTCTTCACCCTTCTTTAGATATCAGTAACTTTATGCTACAGAGCGTGGCATTTTAATAATGAGACACACCAAAAACATGTCCATGAATATTTTGTTACACCAAACATCGTTATGTGTATGTCCTTCTCTCCTTGTATTCACATATTCATTCCCACCCCTCTTTACGTGTGTGTATTTACTAGACTGATGGATGTAAAGGTCATCTCATGGTTTCTGCATACTGTCATGACTCTGCTGATGGATAATACCAACATGTTACCTTGATTCAATAGGTTATCAGTGCTGATGTGGTGTGCAAGGTTTCAAAATCTGCTGTAGGATTCCCTTTTTGTCATGTCCAGGTGATGATCAGATGTGTCTTTTCAAGGCTTATAACCCAGCAGTATGGGATGGTTTTAAGGACTGTTTTCAGAGGTCTCTTTCCTGTGCGTCTGTTACCTATCCATCTGTCTACCCCTTCTCCTGCATAAGTATGATACGTCTACCTATCAAGTAAACTGAAAAATGGACCACGATTGATATAACTATCACAAATCAATTCCCACATGGCACCATTATATTTCAGATGTCCCACATCTTTTTCAAGTAGGTGTGTATGGATGCATTAATTATTGTCACTCTATTATCTCCTCTGTCCTTATCTCATGCAATTCATGCTACAGAGCAGGGCATATTCTGATTGAGAAAACATATCATGCCAACACACCATTAGGATGTTCATGAATGTGCATAGACAGTACCTCCTATATCCTCTATAGTCCTGTGTCTGTCATCACCTCTCCTATCTCATCAGAATATACTGTAGCATCTTTAGTAGGATAATGGCCCTACACAAATAGCATATTTGTTGAGTCAATAATCATTTCAAAAGATGTACCACCCCTTGTCATTTGTAAAAAAAATGTACACACAACTTGTGATTTGCAGCAAGGCCTGCAAAACAGCTACTAGCTGTAGAAGCGTATTGAGGTAGTCATTACTGATCCAATTTTGAGAAAAATACATACTTTAGTGTAGTCATTGAGTGTCACATTTGTGGTCCTGATCACATTTATTTAACTTATGACATCCTGACACCATTTGTAAAAGAAAAAAGAGAATCATCTGGATTTGAACCCTGGCTCACATCTGCTCTAATCACGATCTTACTGCTTTTGCACACTGTGCCACAGATACAGCTAGGCAGTAGATGCATTTTCCAAACTCAGTACTGTCCAGAAGGCCTGTGCTGACAGCCACTCATCCTTGCTGAGCCTCTTTGCTCAAAAGAAGGCATGCTAAATTCAAATTTTCACTTTTTTACTTAAGCAGAAAACTGCATTTGCTCTGTGCTCAGTGTCATGCAAACGGAGAAGGCAAGGTCAACATTTATCTATAGAATAAAAGCCAATACATTGCAAAGATATATTACAGCATGCACATCATACTAGCTGCCAGTAATTTCTCCTATAAATATATATTGCAAGCCTGACACATAAAACATTAACAACAAACAGGTGTATTTTGCACTTAACCCCAGTAGGTCAGTTACTGCATGTGCCTATTTCTGCACAGTTTCACAATGAGCACCAGTGGACAATGCTACTTTACAAATCTCAACTGAATTCCTGAAATCGGAATCACGCGTGCACTAATACTTTGCCATCATCTCCGCAAATCAGCTTCTTGGTGATGCACTTTGTGAAGTGGTGTAGAACATGTCTAACACTGGTTACTGGGCTGAAATCCTCCAATTCATTGTAATGCACTGATAAACACAAGAGATGGACAATGACATGTGTGCTTGACTGAGCAGTCCATACCTCTCAACTGTACAGATTTTCACAGAATGTCCAGATTTTTGCCTTATACTTTTGGTGTGTTATTCCTAACATCTGTTCCTTTCTGGCAAATAGCTGAGGATTGAAGTCATTACATGATGACAGACATTTGAGTTTAAGACTCAACATCCTTCAGAAAACTCATGCTAATGCACAACCTATTATTCTATCAACTTTCTAAGTTTGTAAGAGCAATATTTAAAATCTGTCCCTGTTTGTCCCCTCATCATTTTAGTCTTTGTCCCAATCTTTTGCTTTAAGAGGTTGAGAGGTATGCTGAGCACATACTTTCTGATATTCTTGTGTGCCCTACAGCAATGCACTTGCAAATTATATATCAGGACTTGGGCCATTGTCAAACAAACTCCAGAATTACAGAGTGTAACTGCATTGTTGTTATGGGTTTATAGTGACACTGGACATTGGTCATCCATGATCATATCCAACGGATATTGTCAGTAACTTGTATTAACATGGACATGCCTTCATCTGGATATGAAGATGCATAACTCCATCATCGCACTTCTGCTGTTTCCAAAGTGTGTGTTTATGTGTGTGTGTCATCTACCCAACATCCAGAGAAACAAGTACATGTATGGCTCACTTCTGCAATATGCATTCATGACAGCTTCTTTCACCTGGGTTGCCAGGATGTATTTATATGTCCTTTTCCAAACTGCACTCACACAATCCTATCACAAGTCCTGGCTTTGCAAACGAGTCACCTTCGACACTATGATGATGTAATTTTCTATAAAGTGCACTATACCATGACAAGCTCAGACGTCTGCAGTGGTATAGGAGTTAAGTACTGTGTGTTCTAGCTTATCTACCTAGATATGTAGGGGTTCTAATCTCACAGCAGTCAATTTGTGTGTCTATGTCTGAGTGTGTGTTTAGTCAGAAATGCATGTATCTAGGTCCTGCTGCCCTTACTCAAGTAGCATTTAGAAGACACTGCTACATGACTCCACATCAGTTTCATGCAGCCCTCTCAACATCCTCCTCTCAACATACACTGATGATGTTATTCCCTATAAAGTGCACTCTGACAATGTTAAACTCAGACTTCTGCAGTAGTATCAGCATTAATTACTGTGCTCTTTAGCTTGTGTAATTAGATACATAGAGTTTCTAATCTTACAACGATCAGCTTCAATGTGTGTCTCTAGCTTTAAGTACTGTTTTCTGCAGCTTGTGTAACTAGACAGGTAGGGATTCTAATCTCACATTAACTTGTATGTGTGTTCATTCAGCTAACAGTCTGGAGACAATTTTTTACCAAGACTTGAGTCCACAGCTATGTCAAGCACTCTTACATAAACATCTTTTTCTTAGTATACACTGATAATGTTGTACTCTATAAAGTGCACTCTGATATTACTGACCACAGACTTCTGTGATGGCACTAGCATTAAACACTGTGCCTTCCAGATTGTGTAACTAGATAGGTAGGGTTCTAACCTCACAGCAGTCAACTTGAGAGTGTGTGTGTGTGTTTGTGTGTTCATTCAACTATCATTCTGGAGACAATTTTACACCTGGATGTGAGTCCACATTGATGTCAGACACTCCTCCCAACTTGTTCTTCTCTGCATACACTGATGATGCCATCCCCTATAAAGTGCACTCTGACACTGTTAAAGACAGTTTTCTGTGGTGGTGTTAGTGTTATGTTGTATGGCATTCAGTTTCTGTCTCTACACATGTGCTTAAATCTGACCTCAGTCAATTGGATGTGTGTGGTGGGTGGTATATTATGGTCATTGTATATTGTTTTTTAATCTCTTTTCATTTGACTCCCACTCAGAAGAACCTTTTTCATAGACTCCTGAATCCAACATCCACTTTTTCCCTCTGTCCATATAACATCCTTTCTTTAGAACACTGAGGATGTCATCATCTCAAAGATGCATTCAAAGATAGTGAAGTGGAGCCCCTGCATGACCCTCTCCAAGCCATCTCCATACCACTGGATGTGTAATTGCTAATTCTGTCATGGCATGGTGCACATGTCACATATGGACAGAGGCAGTTTAAGTCAAATACATACACACATACACACATACCCCTGCTATCTTCCATCACATAGATATAGTGATTTGTTAAATGGGATAATAACGGCTAAGATTTTATTTGTTTTTGACCATTAGCCTAGTAATCTCCTATGACCCTCTGAACATTGCACATGTCAATGTTGTCATCCACATTTGTTATGTTGAGGTGTGGATGTATTGTAACCGTACATCACTGTATTCCAATCTGGGATTTGAGCTAATGTATTGATGTCTGCTGCTACTATTTGGTTATGTATTCCTTCAATAACAACTGTAGTAATATGCCTCCTGAGAACTGTTGAGATGGGAAGATGCTATGTATATTGTTGCCTTACTATGGCAAGTATTCTTGTGGTGGAGTATATTGACATTCTACCCAGTTCTCATTCAGCCATCACAGTGACAGATGCAGTATGGCACAGGTGTGCATGTGTATACCTAGCTTCTGGAAATGTTATCTGACATACAACAGTATTACATCATACTGATTACATGGGCACATACGCCTGGGTTCATCCAAATGTAATGCTGTTATATAAACAAACATATGGCATGTTGAGATTCACTCGGAACATTGGCAAATTCATTCTATGCACTATTGTGTTGCTATTCACAAGGATTATAAAGGTGTTCCCCAGCAGTGCTATGCGACTGTCACCATTTGTGTCATTAACTGTTCTGCATGATCCGCATCCACCTCAGTTGTAATGTGCCTGTATATGGTGTCAGAGTCCTCACCCATACATTTTCATTGATAAACATATAGGGATATGATTACAACTGCTGTAATGATGTGAAATAGGTAGAGTCGTATGACTGTGTTAACAGTTCTGCTGTGTCACATGAGATTCAGACCTAGTGTTTTATCTGGAGGTGATGTGCAACCTGAAATCCAATTGTTTCATAGGTACAGCTATAGTGTGACTGCACTGCACTGCATTATGGATGTACCGCTGTATCACATCAGTATCACCACTTAGTAGTTTGCATGAACACATATGGATGTATGTCAGGATTTCATGACTATATAACACTTTCTCTGGCAATGTCACAGAGACAGCGATGATGTGGCACATGTATTGAGTTTGACATATACTTATAGAGGGTGCTGCATGTATTGTTTGATATGTGTGAAATATCACAGT
The DNA here is from genome assembly GCF_019279795.1 of Protopterus annectens. Taxonomy (NCBI): domain Eukaryota; kingdom Metazoa; phylum Chordata; order Ceratodontiformes; family Protopteridae; genus Protopterus; species Protopterus annectens. Next base: position 823,065,893 of record NC_056744.1, read on the forward strand.
GACAGCTTCCTCGAACATTGACACTTGATTTTGCACTGCTGTACTGTCTGTGCACATGAACATAGTTAATTCATTGCCATCATTCTCACATACTGCTGTAACATTCATTATATTGGCTCCTTTCTTAATTCACACATCAATTGCAGATGGTTCAGACAATATCCATTGCTATTACAGATGGCAGGTGCATGCAATACCGAGTTGTGTGTAGGGAATCCACTCATAATAGTGTGATATTTGTATGTGTTGTTATTTGTATGGCTGATACCTATATCAGCCAGATATGCTTTAGAAAAGTGTATCACATTTGGCACAGTGCACTCCCACACATCTGGTAGGCCATATAGAACTATTCTTTGGGATATATACCCATTAGGATTTGTCAGTGTAAACTTCCCCTCAAGGTGTTCCACTAATTGCTTGTGTGATACGTCTTTCTGTGTTGCACCCAGTAAACACACAGCTCAGTGGCAACATTGATGGGGTGAGTTTGATTCTTGCAGGTGGGGATTGTGGCATATGTGTCATGCAAACCTCTTAAATGGCCAAGACTGCCTCTGATTTCAACTCCAGGTCAAACATTGTCCCTCTTAACCCCTCCAAAAAAGTGATCATTTTTGGAAAGGAGTGGTGAATTTCTCTTATAGAATACTGACAATCATTGCAGTTGTACATGTCTGTTCCAGCAGAACATGTACAAGTTACAATCACATATTTTGTCAATGCTGCAGACTAATGGTCATAATATTTTAAAAGTGTCCATGACTGTGCGTGTTCTTGTCTGCATTTGTCTAGAAGTCAGTTGCTATGTGTCCATCCCTGATTGGTTGAGAGCTATGGTGACATGTCAGTCATATTCAAACAAGTCATTTTGCAGATCTTCAAACTGTGCACTTGCCCCCTATTAGATATACCTTGCTAAATGTCCTCTCCAGTGAGAATATCAGTGATGTCGATGATGTTTATATTACAACCATTCAACTCCACTGACATGTAACCTTGTGTGACATTCACACACACACACACACACACACATATATATATATATATATATATATATATATATATATATATATATATATATATATATACTATCATGCATGATATAATAAAATTGCACAGGATGTGTAAACAGCAGTACATATTCTGCTGTCTACATATGTGCTTAATGTTATGCTGCTAACTTGTCTTGGAAGTGTACATACATTGACATATCCTGCCTTGGGTACATTGCCATATTTTACATGCCCTCTTCCTCTTTATTCATGCCTATTATTCATGCCTGTGCCTATTTTCATCAGCACACTTTCCTGTCCTGGTGTATGTTTCCTTGTATTTGCCCTTGTCATTTACCCCCTTCGTTATTTCATTATGTAAATGATTGTTGTAGTGTACATTGCACTCAGTACATTTGTATTTTCCTTACTGTGTTATTACTTCTGTTATTGTAGTATTTTCATCCCTGGTAGTAATTCTGGCTGTCTGTGCAAACTTGCCAAGCAGGTTTGCTCATAGGCAAACTTAAATGCTTCATGTTTCTGTGGTCACACTTCCAGTGTTGGCAGCAATCACAAGCAAAGACATTGGGCAGCATTATGGGAGCCTGCTTTTGTAATCCTAATACCCAACATCTGTCCACCTAATCTGAGTACATATTCTGCATGCTACCACACAACACTGACCAAAAGCTTTCATTATGAGCACTGCAAATAGTCCAATGCCCATGTCCTATATGAGAATGGGAGAACCAGCACATGGATGTTCATTTTAACCTCTTCTGCAAATTCCCAGAGTGCCAATACTTCACTTTGTACATAAGCAATTAGTGGCCCAGTGAGAGGTATCACTTCTCCATCAGCAAAGTCAGTTGCAGCAGCATTCTTATCTAAAATATGCAGCATATCAATGTAATAATCATATATACAAAAAAAAGACAGAGCAGGCAGTTAAAAAAGAAATAACTCTTCTCCATCCTCTTAGCCTTTATTTTTCCTTCTTCTTCCACTCCATCTCCATATTTTTCATCTCCTCTCCTATTGCCTTTGTCACTTGAACTACTTAAGCCACTTTATACTTACCTGTGACTACTGCTTTTGCCTCTGGATTTTCCCCCTCCTCACTGATTGACTCAGGGAAATCTTTTACTTACCTGCTCCAACCTGCTAATACCCCCAATTCCCACCCACCTCCACTGGTCCTAACTATATACGTCTATTACCACGCCCACTCCCTATTCTTCCCCCTATCACAATCTCCTGCCACTTTACAACCACACCCCCACCTCTACTACTTTCTAATTTAATTTATCTCAGGTTTAGCTCCACCCCTTCGCCTTCCACACCCTACCTTGTACCACTATATAGCATAGCTGTATCTCTACAACCTCTTTTTACTTATTTTATTAACTCAAATCTCCCTTCAACCTACCACACTTAACATTTACTCCCTCCTCCTCCTTCCCTTATACTTCCATATTACTTTCCACCTTCTTCCCTCATACCTTCATATTCAGTCTTTCCCTCCACTGACTTATACTGCTTCCATTTACAACCTAATGGACCCAACACACAAATCAATTTATACATACTTTCTTCTCCTAACTACATCTCTTGCAGCTCTTACTATACCTTATACACTAACCTCCTTTGAACATTTCTCTTTTCTAGAGCACTTTCCCAACCAACAAACTCTCCCTACTTCCCTTAGACATACACTCCAACATAGCAATATAACCTGTACTTCTACATACCTACTTCCAAAGTACCATAGATCAACCCATATAACCTACTTCCTTGTCAAACGATCCACTCTCAATATCTACAAAATTCTAAAGTATTCAATATCCTCAAAAACACCCTCTATTAGCCGGCGATATTCATCCTAACCCCAGTCCCTATACTCATACACTCAACCTCCCAAATAACTCAACGACACCCATCAGCACTACCCCAAATAGGCCATCAAACTCCCTGCTGATAGTACACCTTAACATCTGTAGCATTAACAATAAAATACCTACCTTCACGCACTCTTACAAGTGCATTCCTTTGATATTCTCTGCATCACAGAGACATGGTTAAAACTCACTACCCTTGACCAGGAAATCATCCCTCCAGGGTTCAATATCCTAAGAAATGACTGGAAAACCAAAAAAGGTGGTGGAGTAGCCATTTTGTACAAATCAGGACTCCAAGTTAGCACCTTCGACTTGCCCCTACCAACAGCTAATAATGCTGAAACCCTTACTGCCAAGCTTCAAATTAACAACTCAAAATCTGTCTATGTTATTTGCATATATCTCCCCCCAGGAAATAATATTAATACACTTGAAAACATACTTAATCACCTCTCTACACACCTACCTCAGGAAACCATTGTCCTAGGAGACTTTAATATAGACTGGATAACCTGCTCTTTGCCCAATCACACCAATCACATAAATCTTCACGTTTTTTCTCAAATAATTACCACTCCTACCAGAATCCATAAACCAAGTAATAAAGCAACCACCTTAGACTGGATCCATCTCAATAGCCATCATAATACTTATAAACCAGGAACCCTTCCAGATGATATTAGTGACCACATGATTACCTATATTATTAAGCAAAAAATTCATTGTCCTAATTATAATAATGTTATAACCTTCCGCTCCAAAAAATTATTCAATCCTCAGTCCTTCCAAAATGAACTCAAAGCATGTGATTGGTCTCCCATGTTACACCTTAAACTAGATGAAGCAGTAACCTACTTCAATACAAAATTCCTTCATATCCTCAACTCCCATGCCCCACTTTGTTCCTCCCGCATAAGGACCAAAATTGCCCCCTGGCTTACAAAACAAACTAGGCAAAATATCCTCCTCAGAAATAAAATTTGGAATAAATGGAGAGCCTCTAAAAGTCCATCAGATCATCTTTACTTCAAACAATTAAGAAATGCCACCAAGAAAGACATTCTCAGGGACAAAAAAGACTATTACTTTCAACTCCTACAAACCCATAAAGAACAACCTCAGAAATTCTGGTCAGGCATTAACAAACTTCTTCAACCAGGTCACTCTAAAACTCCTTCACCTTCTGGATTCAACCAAAATAACTCTAACCAGATTCCAGATGCTTTCAATAAATATTTTACTGAAGCCATTCTAACCCTTGCCAATTCTATACCACCAAGCACCTCTTCATCTCTAAACACCCCCAACACTACAACTCCTACCTTTCACATACAACCTGTCCCTACATCCCAAATTTCCAAACTCCTCCAAAAACTTAAACCCTGCAACCCTTCTGCTGACTGCCTTCCAGCAGAATACCTGCAAATAGCAGCTAAAGCCATTGCCTACCCCATCTCCATCCTTATAAACAGAACAATCTCAGAAAGTAAAATCCCTTCCATATGGAAAGTATCCCACATCATCCCTGTACACAAAGGTGGTACATCTACTGAGCTCTCACCAATTGCCAAAATAATGGAAAAATGCATACACAGACAACTACTTGACCACTTTATCCATAATAACATACTTGCCAACTGCCAACATGGCTTTAAACCATTCCATAGCACAACTACCACTCTACTATCCTTTACTGACTCTAGAAACAAAAATCGTAACAACAATACTTTCTCTTCTGCTCTATTTATTGACCTTTCAAAGGCCTTTGACATGGTGAACCACAACTTACTCATTGAAATCTAAAAAGCCCAATCACTTGACTCACAATCTCTACTATGGTTTAAATCCTATCTTGAAAACAGACAGCAGGCAGTCCTTTGGAATAATACCCTTTCTTCTTCCCTCCCTGTGAATATCGGAGTACCTCAAGGCTCCATTTTAGGTCCTCTTCTCTTTTCATTATTTATTAACAATCTACATACGAAAATTCCTCAAGCCACTTGCATTCAATATGCTGATGACTCAACATTAATTTGCTCTGCCAAGTCCAGAAACTCTCTCCAATTCCAGACCCAAACAGTATTAAACAGTGTTGAAAATTGGTTCATGCAACACTGCCTCCTTCTGAACCCTAAAAAAACAAAACTGCTACTCTTTGCTCCTACTCTTAAGTCACCTCTACCAAATTTCATAATAACCTCTAACAATGGCACAAATATAGTCCCTGACACCACAACCCGTTTACTGGGTGTTACAATTGACAACACCCTTAGCTTTGATGACCATATTAACTCAACAATAAAAACTGTCAACAAAAAACTAGGCTCCCTCTACAGACTCAAACCCTTCCTTACCCCCCCCAGCGAGAATTACTATTGCTCAGACCCACCTATCCTCTACCCTGTTCTATGCTTCTGCAATTTATACTAATCTGTCTAGAAATAACATTACTAAACTTTCCACCTGTTATAATAATATAGCTAGATTTGCTACCAGTTCCCCCTTTAGAACACACCACTGTCCCTACCTCAAACAACTGGGATGGCTACAACTGGATAACAAATTACTCTATCAGCAACTTGTTATCACCCAAAAAATACTCTATCACCCTAATAATACCCCAATCCTTATTAATCTAATCACCCCCTGCAAAAATCTCCCTACGCTTCGCTCAGCTAACAAATTTCTAGTTTCTTCTGTCAAATCTAACAACAAAGCAGGGGACTCACTCTTCCCCAACACAGTGGGAAAAAGCTGGAATCAACTCCCTAGTGAACTTTCCTCTCTTGCTTCCACTCAACTATATAAAAAGCATCTTAAAGAATATCTAAAGAATCGTTGGCTTTGTCCCTGCTCCAACCCTGATTGATTAGACCCAATATACAAGAATTACACCAGAACCAGGTTCCTATTGTTCTTTCCTTTCTTGCATCTACTCCCACCTGATAAGAATTAACTTTAACCAGCATCTGATAACTCACTGCTCTCTCCCTTATATAACCCTCTCTGACCTCTAAACCTCTTTTCTACTCTCTCAACTCTTCTCTTCTCCACTGCTTTATAAGGAAAAAAAAAAACACAATGTTATATTTTTTGGAATTCTTTTTTTTTTATAAGTATCTCATCCTCAAATTAAACAATGTGTTTTTAAATAGATGTAATGTTTTACGGTATATTGTAAACTTGTCTCTGCTACTGGTTGGAGCTTTTCTTCCAGGGCCTCTACTGAAAATAGACATATATCCAGTTAGACTAGCCCAGTCAACAAATGTAAATAAATAAAAATGTAAATAAAAAAATGAAAATAAAAAATAAAACTGGCTGCCATCAAAGTATAAGTTTGCATTTTACGGAGATAATGTTTCCTTAATTTCAGTAAATTATCATTAGAAAGTATTAAGTATACACGATTTGCATAATGTTTACCTAATTACTGTAAAAAGTGTAACACATTCAGCATAAGGGCCAGGATCCTGTGCCTACATGGTAGTCTTAGAGGAACATGTCTAGGAACAGGCATACTCAAATGGATGGCATTAGAAGGCCTCATCTCTGCAGACTTGCTCTACAGCCTCTGAAGAATGGTTTTAGGCCAGAAAATGGAAAGTCTCTCATGGCTGCCTGAGTGGTGGCCACAATGGGTATGTCTGCAGCAAGAGATTGACAATCATAAGTTCACAGGAGATTACTAGGCTAACTGCTCAAGAGCCTTTACAAGCCTAGCCAGTTTTACTCAGATTTTTCCCCATTTTCTATCCCTAGTGGAAAGATAACAAGGGTCAGCATGCAAGTGCAGTTTTGGCTATGTTTACAGACTGCTTCTGTCCATAAGGGACATGGGCACAACCCAGGAATGAATTTCCCATCCATCAGTCCAGACTGCACTTGAAGATGGTCAGGAAAGGGCTCTGCTTCATGTGAATAGGAAGCCTATCCAGAGGTGGGGCAATCTCTGGGACACATGGCTGTCTCGCCAGCATGATCTATTCATGTAAAAGATCAGGTGTACATCTCTGGTGTGGGTAACCCTCGTGCAGTTAGTTTTGCGAATATGCAACATTTCTATCAGGGTTGGGTCAGAGACTGCCTTATAGGTCAGACACAGATCACCCGTCAGTAATTGGTTAGAAACTGAATACAGTGATGGGGCTTTTTCATCAGTCTGCATATGACATGTTGGTTATACCCTGTATTTTCTGGGTGAGAAACCTTAGAGGAAACAACAACTGTTGCAGGTGCCTGGTAAGGTACATGGCAAAAGGTGCATTGTACTCAATTATTGGTCTGATGAGGGCTTAGTACAGTGGTACTATGACATCCTTAGATCTGGATGCCATGCCCTAACTTATAAGCTGAGCCACATAGAATGATTTCCTCACCCCCGTGGACACATAGTGGTCAAAGTTCAGATTATTATCTGAGTGCCCAGATTTCTCATCACTGGATCCACTCTTATGTGGTTACTGTCCATGTTGTAATTTGCAGGGGTATTTCACACTGACATAGGGCAAGAAAAAGAATTAAAAAAAGAGGGAAATGTATGTTTTTAACTGATTCTTCATCCTGTTCAAAGAGATAAAAGTCCTTGAAATACAGAAACTTTCTTTATGACATATTTTACCCTGAAGTATTTCCTACTTAAATATTGAGACTAGGCATTTGACCCACAATAGGCATGACTGATCAATTAAGAAATGCAAAGAAAATTTAATTGAATTCTTCATTATCTACAAACTCTATACATCTACCCACATGTATGCATGCATGTCAATTACAAGTAACAAAATAATTTGTTCAGCATGAACAGTTGTAATTAATTAAAAATAATCACATCTGGAACATGATGCATCCTTTTTTCCAAACAGAGTTTATTTGATCAACTCTTTGTACTGTACTAACTGTACTGATGGTGAAATTGTATTCATCTGAACTAAAGTGCCATCAATGTACATCTTCACTTTCACACTGTCACTTTGAAGGGGTATGTTGCTTCTCTGTTGCAAAATTTTCCCATATCAACTTTTTATAGGATTCTGAAAAAGAAATATAATGGGCAGTGGCAATTTTCACACTGGCATTTAGCATTCTGTGTAGAGCAGACGTGTCTGGGAGTGCTTATCTGTAGTTTGCTGTTTGGAACTGGTTTTGGTTTAGTTGTGCTTGCTGGAAGGCATTATGAAGATGAAAGAAAAGAGACCACCCATAATTTTACTATCATCTTATTTTTGAATTTCTGTCAGGATTAGTTAGCATGCTGAGAAGAGTGCGATAATAAAATTTAATTATCACTTATCCAAGATTATTGCAGCATGGAGATTGGACTGCGGCAGAAAATGAGTTATTTATTTCTCAAAAGTCACTGTTATAATGATAACATTTATATTTCAACAGCACATGCATAGATATGACTTGATGGACCCTAAAGGTTACAACTGGTGATATAGGACATGATATGAGATAAAGAGATATGCAATGTGAGTGGGAGCATAGTCTGTGTACTTCAGAACTCAGATGGTCTGATATTCTACATGTTTAGTGAAGGACAGCAAAAGGAGAAAGGGGCAATGAGCAAAGTAGGAAAAAGCACCAAAATGTGAGATGGAAAAACAAAAACATTTAACTATACATGCATATAATGCATACTATATATATATATATATATATATATATATATATATATATATATATATATATATATATATATATATATATATATATATATATATATATATATCAATCTTATATATATATATATATAGTATGTATATGGTTTACCTTTAAAATGTTGCAACACACTTGTGCGACTGTTTACTTAACCGACTTGAAATGTCGGAATGTCGGAAACAGCAACATCCAATGCGCTGAAGAGAGAGCCTGGTACTTAAAAAAAGTTGACACTCGGGAATGTCGACTTTGTGCAAAACAGCCATCACTTTCAGATGTCTCCGACAACTGTTATGCAAGGGGGCAAGCCCCTCTGCACCCCTCCACCTGTTAATTATATATACTAATTCTGAGATAGTACTACAATGAGGGGAAAGGGTACATGTCCTGATCCCCACTGTAGTGAGATCTCCACTCAAAATGCCAAATTCACTAGAGCGAATGCATTTTGTCATTTGCTAATACGTTCTTTTGAAAACAGACTTTTGCACATTTAAGCATTGCACAAGTGAACCTCGTCCTCGACATTGTAAAGTTAAACCATAGATAGATAGATAGATAGATAGATAGATAGATAGATAGATCAATCGACAGATAGACAGATATATAGCTAGATATGGTTATATGGCTATATAATGAATAATCAGCATATCACTTAGTCGACATATAAAACATGGAAGATAGTATGTTGAACAATCATTTTATTGTACAAACTACACATTAACACTCAATACATTGAAAAAGGAAAAAAATTAATTTTTCCAATTCACTGCACATAACCGGGCCACATTCAGCTCAAATTTGAATGAATAACGGCAGTGTTATGGGAAGAGCTTTTTTAATGTTAAAATGCACATTACAATTAGGGGTAAGGTTTGGGTTAGGGTTAGCTGTCATTACTAACCTCCACCTTAATAATGAGTGCTAACCCTAACCCTGCCCCTAGCCCAACCCTAATGGGCATCATAAGTTAAAAAAAGACCTTCCTATAACACTACCACTACACAAGACAGCCCGGACACTCACCTTCCACACACACTAAATCTATCCTTTTTTCTAATCCTTACCGTAACCCATATGCATTATCACAAACACATATACACACACAATTAGTATACATCCCTCTTGCCTTTTCCTACAATGCAAACATCAGATGAAAAGTCAGTTCGGTAAACCAGAAGTCTGCACAAGCAGCCCTGCACACAACAAGGGTCAACGAAGCACACAGCAATTGTGTGTCTGTGTGTGTGTGTGTGTGTGTGTGTGTGTGTGTGTGTGTGTGTGTGTGTGTGTGTGTGTGTGTGTGTGTGTGTGTGTGTGTGTGAGTGTGTGTGTGTGTGTGTGTATATATATATATATATATATATATATATATATATATATATATATATATATATATATATATATATATATATATATATATATATATATATATATATATATATATATGTATAGGTCCACTTTTTAATTTCGAAAGTCCACAATTACAAATTTCAAAATATCGAACTCAGAACCTCGAGATTGTGGAATATCGAAATTAAAAAACGGAAAAGGAAGACATAAAAAACATATTTTTGCAGGGGCGCAAGCCACCCTGCATTCCCTACACCCTCCGTAACTTAAATATACTAACTCTGAGATTGCACTACAGTGAAGAGAACGCTAATGTTCCAGTCCCACACTGTATAGCGATCTCCATTACCATTCTCTTCACTGTAGAGCGATCTTGGATTTAGTATAGATTAAGTATTAAGTATCGCCTTAATAAAAAGGGCGGAGGAGTGGCCCTCCTATACAAATCCCAACTTCAGGTAACCTTAATTGACTCCTTGCCTCCCTCCCCAGCAAATGCTGAAATACTTTGTACCAAACTCCACGTTAATAAATCCAAGGCTATAAACATAATATGCTCCTACATCCCCCCAGGCAAGAACATCAATACCCTAGAAAATATCCTAAGCTGGGTTTCCTGTAGCTTTCCCCAGGAAACCATAATCTTAGGTGACTTCAATATTGACTGGTACTCCTGCATATCCCCCACACCCACCATTCACCTTAATCTCTTTAACTTTCATCAAACCATCAACTCCCCTACTAGAATACAGAAATCCACCCACAAACAAACCATTCTAGACTGGATACTGACCAACAACAATCCCCTCTCCTATAAAACAGGAATACTCCCTGACAATATCAGCGACCACCTCCTTACCTTTATCACTAAACAAAAATTCAACAATCCCAAGCCAACTACTTATCGTATCAAATACAACAAAACAGAATTCAACCTAGCATCCTTTCAAAATGAACTCAAGGAATATAACTGGTCAACTCTAAAATACCTCCCAATAGATGAAGCAGTAACCCATTTCAACAATACCTTCCTACAAATTCTAAACCAGCATGCCCCTTCCCGCTTAGTCAGAGTCAGTTCCAAAGCAGCCCCATGGCTCTCTAAAACAACTAAACAAACTATGCGAGCTAGAAATAAATTATGGAATAAATGGAGGTCCACAAAAAACCCTATTGACCATCAAAACTTCAAACACCTGAGAAACAAAACAAAGAAACTTACCTATCTGGATAAGAAAAACTACCACTTTCAATATCAACAAAACCAAAATCAAAACCCAAAACAATTTTGGTCAGGAATAAACAAACTACTCCATCCAGGCAACACCAAAACACCTACCCCAGCTAGTTTAGCACAAACCCAACCTAACATAATAGCCAACACTTTCAACAACTTCTTCTCTCAAACTGTCACCTCTCTTGCAAGCACCATGACTCCCCCCCCATCCCTCCAAATTACCCCCACTCAAAACAGTACCCACATGCTAAAGTTTAATACCGTCTCAACAACCTACATACGTAAACTACTATCTAAACTCAAACCCTGCACCCCTTCTGCTGACAAACTTCCAGCCGAATATCTACAACTAGCTGCAACCGAAATAGCCTACCCAGTCTCCATCTTAATAAACAGAACTATAACTGAATCCAAAATCCCATCCTGCTGGAAAATCTCCCATATTATTCCCCTCCATAAAGGAGGAAACGCCAATGAACTCTCCAATTTTCGACCTATTGCCCTTCTATCTCCTCTATCCAAAATAATGGAACGCTGCATTCACCATCAACTTCTACATTATCTCTTGAATAACAACTTGCTTGTAGACTCTCAACATGGTTTTAGACCTTACCACAGTACTTCAACTGCCCTTCTCTCCTTCACTGACACTATCAATAAAAACCGTAATAACAACCTGTTCTCCTCTGCACTATTCTTGGACCTCTCAAAAGCGTTTGATATGGTCAACCATCAACTTCTCCTCGATACCTTAAAATCCCTCTCACTGGATTCACAAGCTTTACAATGGTTCGACTCATACTTGACTAATAGAAAACAAGCAGTCCTCTGGGACAGCCATCTATCCTCTCAACTCCCAGTTACTATTGGCGTCCCACAAGGATCCATCCTAGGTCCCCTACTTTTCTCAATTTTCATAAATAACCTGCCCACTTCCTCCCGACATCCACTTGTATACAGTATGCAGATGATTCCACTCTCATCTGCTCTGCTTCTTCCCCAGCAGAACTCCACTCTGCTACCCAATTGGTCTTCACTGCAGCAGAAAAATGGTTTCAACATATCTGTCTCCTCCTAAATCCCAAAAAAACAAAACTACTACTCTTCACCCCAACCTTTAAATCCACCCCAATCACTTTTTCCATTGCATCCTGTAATGGCACTATCATCAAACCTGACTATTGCACTAAACTGCTAGGTGTCACCATAGACAATCAGCTAAATTTTGACTATCAAATTGATTTAACTATCAAGACAGTCAATAAAAAGATTGGTGCCCTCTACAGACTTAAGCCCTTTCTTACTGCTACTTCCCGAGTGGCTCTCGCCAAACTCACCTTATTTCTACATTATTGTATGCCTCCTTCCTTTATCAACATATCTAAAGCTAATCTTAAGAAACTGAATAATGCCTACCACAGTATAGCCAGATTTGCCACTGGCTCTCTATTCCAAACTCATCACTGTCTTAACTTAAAGAAACTAAACTGGCTTGAACTTCCAAACCTAATACTCCTACAACAACTGATCATCACTTTTAAAATTCTACATTACCCCTCCAACACACCCATACTAAATAAAATCATCACACCTTATAAAAATCTCACTACACTCAGATCAGCCAACAAGCTTCTAGTTACCACATTGAAATCTCATAATAAATCAGGGGATTCCTTATTTGCAAACACTATCGGTTCTTACTGGAATAAACTTCCCACAGAACTGACCTCCCTAGGCTCATGTCACCTTTTCAAAAAACAGATGAAAACTCACCTACTAATTCATTGGCTATGTCCCTGCTCCAATCCCGACTGAACTCAGCAACCTTATTACTCTCTAGTCTGCTCCTGTGTACTTTTGCACTCCTGTTCTAACTTAGACTGACTTCCACAGCCCCCTTTTTTGTACCATCACTCTTTTTTCAAATTTCTGTTTGCCTCCCCCTCTGACCTTCTGTTTTTTCTGTCTCTTGCTTCTTTTAGCTGAGCTCCTATAATACTGCTACCTTTGCATTTCATCAATATCTTTGTTTCCCCCTCTCCTTTTCTGACTGGCTACTCCCGAGCTTTACTAAGTCCATAATACCTGTACCAAACAGATACTGTACTTTTTCCACATTCTGTTTACTTTATTTTCTCCCTTTTCCTTATCTTTAACTACATAACTTACCTGTTTCACTAGCAACCTGCATATTTAACACTGTATAATAACCATTTCTGCCAATACCTGATTTTGTTGTCATGACTAGTGACTAGTGATATTTTTTTTAACTTTAATTTGTATTTTATAATACTGGAGTTTATCTCCTCAGCCCCTTGTCTGAACTTTGTTTGTCATCTACTCAGACTAGTCCATGAAAACTGTATATGCATTTGTATTTTGCCTTATTACATTATGTTATTGTTTGTTTATTAGTGACTTCCTAAACTGTAGTGTCTTAGTCTGATAGTGGAGCTTTTCTCCTCGGGCCTCTGCTGAAAATGGACATGTATCCAGCCAGACTAGCCCGGTTAACAAATGTAAAATAAATAAAATAAAATAGTATATTTAAATTGCAGGGGGTGTAGGGGTGCAGGGGGGCTTCCCCCCTGCAAAAACATTCCACAGTCTCGAGGTTCTGAGCTCAGTATTTTGAACTTTGGGATTGTGGACTTTCAAAATTAAAAAGTGGACCCATATATATATATATATATATATATATATATACATATATATATATATATATATATATATATATATATATATATATATATATATATGTATATATATTTATATAGGTGTACATGCATATGGTCGACCGTTGGATGGTCGAGCGGGTATGGCCAAAAGGAGTGCAGCAACATCTCAGAAATGCGATTGAAAGTGCTGTGAATCGCAAAATCCCGTCCCCTTTTTTGACCCATGTTAGCACTCGTTTTAGGGTGTAGAGTGGTCAGAAATGTCGAATTCAGTGTTTTTACGAGATTCTGACCATTCAGTGTTACGAGATTCGCAGAGAAAAGTCGGTAAAATGTAAAGATGAGCAATGTGTGCTCGACCATATAAATGTAAACTCTATAGATATATATATATATATATATATATATATATATATATATTTATATGTATATATATATATATATATATATATATATATATATATATATATATATATATATATATATATATAAATATGTTTGATTTGCATATGTTTGTGTTTGTGCAGATATATATATATATATATATATATATATATATATATATATATATATATATATATATATATATATATATACAGAAGCCAACAAAACGCACACACTCACCACAGACAGGGTAGGTCCAGTAATGATGAAATAAAATAAAATGAACAGAAGAGCACTGAAGAACTGAAGTAAAAAAAACAAATTTAATAAAAAAATTTGTAAAACAGATAATAAAAAGCCAGTAAAAACAGATAAGCACTTTTGGATCGTAATGGTCCTTCCTCAGATCCATTTAAACCAAAATGCAAAAATATCATATAACATATGTTGCAACCAATCAGTGTGGGTAAACGGAGCCAACTCCCTCTTTCATATACATGTCATATCAAGATTAATATCAGTCAGTCAGAGACACCTCTTCAATCTCCACCCCTTCAAGGCTGGTTTCATGGGATAATTCGTGTTCAGTCCAGGGGAGCTATATGCTTGTAACTCTCCTATCCGTGTCATTTCTTTAATATCTGTAACATTGTGCATGTCCAATAAAATATATATACATGTATATACACACACACACACACATATATATATATATATATATGTGTGTGTGTGTGTGTATATATGTTGTGATGCCCATGCCCAGGCCCAGCAATCAAGGAGCCTCAATCCTCACCACTAACACTAGTGAGGGGCATCTCATATAAGAGGAAAGGATAACAAATACACACAGTAAAGTGCAATTTCCCTTAAGAGCACACAGAGATCACAGTCAGCCCAGGGCTGGTCGCTCCCTTGCTCTCCAGGTCCCCAATAAGACTTCCCACTGGCATAGCTATAGGGTCCAGATCTCAGCCTAGTGGACAATCTAAAACCTCCAGCACCATCTCTGTCCAACCAGTATCCCTGCCCAAGTAGCTCACACACACACACACACACACACACACACACACACACACACACACACACACACACACACACACACTTTGAGAAAAGCTTATATAACCACACAGACGCTCCTGGGGAAGGCTGGCACAGCTTCTCCAGCTGTGCCCCCTTTTCCCCTACTATACGGTGATACCAGCCACCACCCACTAATATTTATCAGCTACTCAAAGGCCCTTAAAATGGTGTCTAATTATTACTGTGCGATATTATTATCCATCTGGTAGTATAGCCCAGGGCTAAAGCTATTAGAGTGGCTTTGTACAATTTTACCAAAGACATGCAAGTACTCTAAAAAGCTTACATTATCTATACAAAAACAGCCACAGTTGAAAGGGTTTTAAAATATTTAATAACAAATAGTCAAAATACAAGACAATACTTTTTACTACACAGTGCTAGTCAAGAGTTCAGAGATCACAGAGAAATAGGTTCATAGGTTCATAGGTAGATACTAGGCTATCTGCCCTAGGGCATTTATAAGCCTAGCCAGAGTGTATTTGGCTTCCGCCTCCCTATTAGATTAGCCAACTGTGCCTCTGTAAGGTAGGTCACAGAAGGTACCCTTTTAAGATTAGTTTACTGTGCCTCTTAAATACTTAAAATAATTCAGTAGTACAGTTCTGACATCACAGAAAAAAGACTTGATCTAATCTTTCTAGTTTCTAGCTATTCCTAAGAGAAAACACAAGACTAAATTAACTTACATATAGAGCAAAAGCAGAGTGCTGATGAGTTGGATGATCAAGACAAAAATGCTTAATGCTCTCTGATTCTCTCTGTTTTTAAAATCACATTCCTGGTTCACATTACATCATTCTTCACACTTCCCTGGGTTCCCAGGCTAACATAAACTACATTTACATTCTTCACCTCTGGGCAGAAACCAGAGCAATAAAGGACATTTATGCATGCAAATTCTGGCAATTAACTCTGGCCTTAAAATAATAGCAAGAATTGTTTAATCTGGTCCGGCCGGAGCCGTGTTTAGATCAAAGGGTTACAACATGCTTTAATTGTTCAGCAGGGTGCACTGTTGTTACATTTTTGTAACAGCATTTTTTCCATTTAAAACAACAAGCCTGTGGTTTGCATTAGTATTTACAAATGACAGAATTATCTATAAAATTCTATCTGGCTAGGCTGGCAGCCTTCACCTATCTTCACCCAATCTCCACATATCTCCCACCTGGAGAACTCAAGCTAGTTTTTCAAGTGACCCTTGAGAAATGCTGCTTGAGGCAGTTAGGTCTATCTGAGTATACCTTACCACATTCCCTGTCTTGAAAGCCCATCTGCATTGGCATTGCTAATCCCACTGCGGTGCTGCATGGACATATATGCTTGTAACACCAGGCTCCATCTAAGCAACTTGGCATTTTGCTGGCTGGCTCTGTTTAACCATGTTAGGGGGTTGTGATCTATCATAACAGTGAATTTCCTTCCATACAAATAAGGCTGAAGTTTCTGCAGTGCCCACACTATGGCTAGACATTCCATTTCTACAGCTGCATATCATTCCTCCCTGGGTTGGGGCCTACATCTGAGATAAACCACTGGGTACTCTTGTCCCTCTGAAGATATCTGACTAAGAACAGCCCCCACCCCATGGTTTGAAGCATCCACCTACACAACACATTCTCTACTGTAATCAGGACTGGATAACACAGGGGGTCCTCACAAAGCTTCTTTAAGCTTCTGGAATGCCTGCTCACATGCTGGGGTCCACACTACCTTATCTGGCCTGTTCTTCCTTGTCAGGTCTGTGAGGGGAGCAGCTATAGTACTATAACTGGGGACGAATTTTCTGTAGTAACCCGCTGTCCCTAACAATGCCATCACCTGCTTTTTTGTAACAAATGCAGGCCATGCCTGAATGGCTTCCACTTTGGCAGGTTCTGGCCTTATCTTACCACTCTACACTCTATGTTCTAGGTAGGAGACCTCTGCCATACCCACCTGACATTTGCTCGGCTTAATGGTCAACCCTGCCCTCTGTAGTCTGCCCAGCACCTCCTTGACATGCTGAAGGTGCTCTGGCCAGGAATGGCTGTAGATGGCAATATCATCTAGGTAAGCAAGGGCAAATCCTCCTGCTCTTGCCAGGATATGATCTACCAGCCTCTAAAAAGTTGCTGGAACATTCTTCATCCCAAAGGGCATCTTTGTGAAATCATAGAAGCTAAAAGGAGTCATAAAGGCTGACTTCTCTCTAGCACTGGGAGTCAAGGGCACCTGCCAGTAACCCTTCATAAGATCAATGGTTGTAAGATACTTAGCCCTACCCAGCTGCTCTAGGGCCTCATCTGTCCTAGGCATGGGGTAAGCATCTGACTCTGTGTGACTATTTAATTTCCTGTAGTCCCCACAGAAGCTGGTGCTGCCATACTTCTTTGGCACCAGCACTACTGGGGAGACCCAGGGACTATTGGACTGTTGGATCACCCCTAGTTCCAACATCTCCTGTATCTCCTCCAAATTTAATTTTTCCAATTCACTGCACATAACCGGGCCACATTCAGCTCAAATTTGAATGAATAACGGCAGTGTTATGGGAAGAGCTTTTTTAATGTTAAAATGCACATTACAATTAGGGGTAAGGTTTGGGTTAGGGTTAGCTGTCATTACTAACCTCCACCTTAATAATGAGTGCTAACCCTAACCCTGCCCCTAGCCCAACCCTAATGGGCATCATAAGTTAAAAAAAGACCTTCCTATAACACTACCACTACACAAGACAGCCTGGACACTCACCTTCCACACACACTAAATTTATCCCCTAAACTAATTCTAAACACTCACAATCATACACACACACACACACACACAGAAAATCTATCCTTTTTTCTAATCCTTACCATAACCCATATGCGTTATCACAAACACATATACACACACAACTAGTATACATCCCTCTTGCCTTTTCCTACAATGCAAACCTCAGATGAAAAGTCAGTTCGGTAAACCAGAAGTCTGCACAAGCAGCCCTGCACACAACAAGGGTCAACGAAGCACACAGCAATTGTGTGTGTGGGTGTGTGTGTGTGTATGTGTGTGTGTGTGTGTGTGTGTGTGTGTGTGTGTGTGTGTG
>NC_056744.1:823086757-823156757 GCF_019279795.1 Protopterus annectens
TGGCTTCCACCTCCCTATTAGATTAGCCAACTGTGCCTCTGTAAAGTAGGTCACAGAAGGTACCCTTTTAAGATTAGTTTACTGTGCCTCTTAAATACTTAAAATAATTCAGTAGTACAGTTCTGACATCACAGAAAAAAGACTTAGTCTAATCTTTCTAGTTTCTAGCTATTCCTAAGAGAAAACACAAGTCTAAAATAACTTACATATAGAGCAAAAGCAGAGTGCTGATGAGTTGGATGGTCAAGACAAAAATGCTTAATGCTCTCTGATTCTCTCTGTTTTTAAAATCACATTCCTGGTTCACATTACATCATTCTTCACACTTCCCTGGGTTCCCAGGCTAACATAAACTACATTTACATTCTTCACCTCTGGGCAGAAACCAGAGCAATAATGGACATTTATGCATGCAAATTCTGGCAATTAACTCTGGCCTTAAAATAATAGTAAGAATTATATAATCTGGTCCGGCCGGAGCCGTGTTTAGATCAAAGGGTCACAGCATGCTTTAATTGTTCAGCAGGGTGCACTGTTGTTACATTTTTGTAACAGCATTTTTTCCGTTTAAAACAACAAGCCTGTGGTTTGCATTAATATTTACAAATGACAGAATTATCTATAAAATTCTATCTGGCTAGGCTGGCATTCTTCACCTATCTTCACCCAGTCTCCACATATCTCCCACCTGGAGAACACAAGCTAGTTTTTCAAGTGACCCTTGAGAAACGCTGCTTGAGGCAGTTAGGTCTATCTGAGTATACCTTACCCCATTCCCTGTCTTGAGAGCCCATCTGCATTGGCATTGCTAATCCCACTGCAGTGCTGCATGGACATATATGCTTGTAACACCAGGCTCCATCTAAGCAACTTGGCATTTTGCTGGCTGGCTCTGTTTAACCATGTTAGGGGGTTGTGATCTATCATAACAGTGAATTTCCTTCCATACAAATAAGGCTGAAGTTTCTGCAGTGCCCACACTATGGCTAGACATTCCTTTTCTACAGCTGCATATCATTCCTCCCTGGGGTGGGGCCTACATCTGAGATAAACCACTGGGTACTCTTGTCCCTCTGAAGAAATCTGACTAAGAACAGCCCCCACCCCATGGTTTGAAGCATCCACCTGCACAACAAATTCTCTACTGTAATCAGGACTGGATAACACAGGGGGTCCTCACACAGCTTCTTTAAGCTTCTGGAATGCCTGCTCACATGCTGGGGTCCACACTACCTTATCTGGCCTGTTCTTCCTTGTCAGGTCTGTGAGGGGAGCAGCTATAGTACTATAACTGAGGACGAATTTTCTGTAGTAACCCGCTGTCCCTAACAATGCCATCACCTGCTTTTTTGTAACAAGTGCAGGCCATGCCTGAATGGCTTCCACTTTGGCAGGTTCTGGCCTTATCTTACCACTCCGCATTCTATGTCCTAGGTAGGAGACCTCTGCCATACCCACCTGACATTTGCTCGGCTTAATGGTCAACCCTGCCCTCTGTAGTCTGCCCAGCACCTCCTTGACATGCTGAAGGTGCTCTGGCCAGGAATGGCTGTAGATGGCAATATCATCTAGGTAAGCAAGGGCAAACCCTCCTGCTCTTGCCAGGATATGATCTACCAGCCTCTAAAAAGTTGCTGGAACATTCTTCATCCCAAAGGGCATCTTTGTGAAATCATAGAAGCCAAAAGGAGTCATGAAGGCTGACTTCTCTCTAGCACTGGGAGTCAAGGGCACCTGCCAGTAACCCTTCATAAGATCAATGGTTGTAAGATACTTAGCCCCACCCAGCTGCTCTAGGGCCTCATCTGTCCTAGGCATGGGGTAAGCATCTGACTCTGTGTGACTATTTAATTTCCTGTAGTCCACACAGAACCTGGTGCTGCCATCCTTCTTTGGCACCAGCACTACTGGGGAGACCCAGGGACTATTGGACTGTTGGATCACCCCTAGTTTCAAAATCTCCTGTATCTCCTCCCTCAGAGTCTGTTTGACTCTCTCAGGCACTCTATAATGGGCCTGCCAAATAGGCCTTTGGGGTCCTGTATCCACCTGGTGCTGCCCCAGGTGGGTGCACCCTGGTTTCCCAGTGAACATGTCCCCAAATTCCTGCAACACTGCTCGGATTTCTTGAACCTAGGTAGGAGATAGCTATTGGGACATTGCTGCCCCTTCCACTGAGATGTCAGCCTGAGCCTCATTGAGCAGATCACTCCCCAGATCTCCCTCAGACTCCTCCTGCAATCCACTGCAAATGCTCAGCACAAGGGCCTCCCTATCATGTTAAGGTTTCATGATGTTAACATGGTACAATTTGTGCCTCTGCCTTCTGCCTAGCAGTTCCACCATGTAGTTAACATCACTTAACTTTCTTACCACCTTGTAGGGTCCCTCCCAAGCTGCTTGCAGCTTTTTGTGTCTGACAGGAATGAGAACCATTACCTGCTGCCCCACAGCATACTCTCTAGCTCGAGCCTTATTGTCATACCACACCTTTTTCTGTTGTTGGGCTTCTGCCAGGTTCTCCTGGGTCAAGCCCATGAGTTCCCTGAGCCTTTACCTGAGGTTTGGAATGTATGCCACAACAGACTCCTTGTGACACTCGCACTCACCTTCCCACTCATCTTGAATTAAATCTAGAGATCCCCTCACCCAATGCCCATACAGCAACTCAAAGGGTGAAAAAACCTGTGGATTCCTGGGGAACCTCTCTGTAAGCAAACAACAGATGGGGCAAATATTTGTCCCACTCCCTCTTAAACTGATCTGCAAATGTCTGTAACATGGACTTGATTGTAGAGTTTAACCTTTCAACAAGACCATTAGTCTGGGGATGGTAGGGGGTGGTCTTCATGTGCTTCACCCCACAGGACTCCCACAGACAAGCCAGCAGGTCTGACATGAAATCGGCACCTCTGTCAGTCAGTATTTCTTTTGGGAAACCTACCCTGTTGAAAATCCCTAACAAAGCATTTGCCACCTTCCCTGCATCAATGGAGGACAAAGCCACTGCCTCAGAGTATTGTGTAGCATAATCCACTACCACTAGGATATACTTTTTCCATGTGGAACTTGGGATACTCAGAGGACCCACAGTATCCATAGCTACCCTCTGAAATGGCTCCTCAATCACAGGCAAAGGCATCAAAGGAGCTCTCACTTTGTCTCCTGCCTTGCCTACCTTTTGGCACTGCTCACAGGTCCTGCAGTACCCTGTTACATCTCTGGAAATGCCAGGCCAATAGAAGTTCTGCATAATATGCCTCTTTGTATGTTTTATGCCCATATGACCTGCAAAGGGAATATCATGGGCTATGGCTAGAAGTGCCAGATGGTAGGCTCTAGGCACTACCAACTGCTGTACTCTCTCACCTTCTAGCCCTCCCTCAGGGGTCCACTCTCTGTATGGCAACCCTTTGTCCCAGTATACAGATTCCCCCTTTCCTTGAAAATCAGGTGCCTCCCTAGCTACCTGCCTTAGGCCTTGCAATGTAGGGTCTGAGACCTGAGTCTGTCTCAACTCTCTCCTTGTAACCCTTTCCAGCTCCCTTTCCACAGGAAGTCTGGCATCCTCTGACAGTGGTGCCTCACTGTCAGCCTGGGTACTACTACTCACCTCTACCTTTGCAGTCACTCTGTCCAAGGGACCATCAGTACCCTCCAAGCAGCTGTGGCTCACCTTCAGTCTCACTGCTACAGAGTAGCTCCCTCCCTGAAGTAACCACCTCACCAGTCCTGGCTGCAAGGATACAGTCTGTCTGGGTCTCCCCCAGGCTACCAGACCCACATGCTTGTCTCCTAGCCTAACTGCGTATAAATGCATAAGCACCTGGTACTGCCTCAATCAAATACTTCCCTATCAGGACATCTGCAGGATGGTAGTTCAGTACCCCTGTTATCTCAAGACAACCTACTATTGGCATTTTGCCTTTCCCACTTACTGGCTCTCTCACCATTTGCTCCCCACCTTGCCTCTATGGACACCTGTATGCCACATGGTCCCACTGGTTGCATTCAAAACATTTAACCCTAGCTCCTGGACATGTACCTGGACTAGTGGCTTCCCTTGCTACTGGCAGATTCTGTTGGGGCAGTCTGTGCTGCCCACCATGGGTTCCTTTACATACATGAGCAGTACTGGGAGTCCCCTTCCTGTGCAGGGCTGCCCTGCTTGCCAGATATAGGTCTCCCTTCTTCCCCAACTCATCTGAAGTAGCACCAGATCCTCATGTCCTCAGGCAAGGTGCTAAAGGATTGTTCCCTCACCAAAAGGTCTGCCAGCCCTTTAAAAGTTGTTACCTGACATCCACTCACCCACCTATGGAAATAAGTGCTCAGTTCAGCAACATATTCACACACACTTTCATCTGCCTTGCGTCTATGCTCACAAAACTTTTTCCCTATGCATTTTAGGTGCTTAAACAATTCTAACAAGTGATTTTTAACAGCAGTATAATCAAAACATGCAGCGTCAGACATTTTTGACCAAACAGTTACAGCTTTACCATGGAGTAAGGAGGTCAGGAACCGTACCCAGAGCCTTTGGTCAACACTATACTGTTAGCATATCCTCTCAAACATATCAATGAAACTATCAAAATTATCCCCCTCTTTAAATGCAGAAGAAATTTACTGACCTTTTGTGCTTCTGGGGTCCAGTTACTCCCTTCCCTATTACCTCCATGACTCTGGTGAAGAGTCAGCATTTTCCTCTCATGCCTCCTCTGCCACTCCTTTTCCTTGGCTTCTATCTCCAAATGCCTGGCCTCCAACTCAAGTCTCTTTAGCTCCAGATGGATTTTTAAGTCCTCTGCAGAAAGGTTGATCTGTCCATTCTCCGAGGGTATTATATCTCCAGTGCCACTCTGATTGTCCTCCTGGTTGCTGTTTTCTGATGCAACTGTAACCAAGGCCGCAGTCAGGTCTGCCTTAGTCAGGTTGCCATGCACCAGTCCCCTAGCCTGGCACATCTCTGCCAGCTGGCTCCTTGTCAGCTTTCCATACTCCTCTGCTGACATGCTGCCTGCTCACCCTGACTAACTAAGCTAACAAAAGAAATAAAACAATTGTGATCTAAACTCTGAGTATTCACTGCATGGCTGATTTAGAGTATAAAACACCTTCAAAGCTCACTGTACGCAAGCTACAGGAATTCACTCTACCCACACCACTACAAGCCAATTAGTATTTGCCAGCCAATTAATATGTGGTGTAGATATCCCACCACTGCCAACCAATTAATATATGATTCCCATGCCCTGGACCAGCAATCACCAGCAATCAAGGAGCATCAATCCTCACCACTAACACCAGTGAGGAGTGTCTCGTATAGGAGGAAAGGATAACAAATGCACACAGTAAAGTGCAATTTCCCTTAAGAGCACACAGAGATCACAGTCAGTCTGGGCTGGTTGCTCCTTTGCTTTCCAGGTCCCCAATAAGACTTCCCACTGGCATAGCTATAGGGTCCAGATCTCAGCCTAGTGAGCAAGCTAAAAACTCCAGCACCCTCTCTGTCCAACCAGTGCTTTGTGTCCCTGCCCAAGTAGCTGACACACACACACACACACACACACACACACACACACACACACACACACACACACACACACACACACACACACACACACTTTGAGAATAGTTTATATAACCACACAGACACTCCTGGGGAAGGCTGGCACAGGTTCTCCAGCTGTGCCCACTTTTCCCAGACTATACGGTAGTACCAGCTATGCAAAGGCCATTAAAAAGGTGTCCAATTATTACTGTGCAATATTATTATCCAATTGGTAGTATAGCCCAGGGCTAAAGCTATTAGAGTGGTTTTGTACAATTTTACCAATGGCATGCAAGTACTCTAAAGAGCTTAAATTATCTCTACAAAACAGCCAAAGTTGAAAGGGATTTAAAAATATTTAATAACAAATAGTCAAAACACAAGACAATACTTTTTACTACACAGTGCTAGTCAAGAGTTCAGCGATCACAGAGAAATACTTAAAATAATTCAGTAGTATAGTTCTGACATCACAGAAAAACACTTAGTCTAATCTTTCTAGTTTCTAACTATTCCAAAGAGAAAACACAAGTCTAAAATAACTTACATATAGATCAAAGGCAGAGTGCTGATGAGCTGGATGGTCAAGACAAAAATGCTTAATGCTCTCTGATTCTGTTTTTAAAATCACATTCCTGGTTCACATTACATCATTTTTCACACTTCCCTAGGTCCTCAGGCTAACAGAAACTACATTTACATTCTTCACCTCTGGGCAGAAACCAGAGCAATAAAGGACATTTATGCATGCAAATTCTGGCCATTAACTCTGACCTTAAAACAATAGCAAAAATTCTTTCATCTAGACCGTCTGGAGCCATGTTTAGATCAAAGGGTCACAGCATGCTTTACTTGGTCAGCAGAGTCCACTGATGTTACATTTTTGTAACAGCATTTTTTCCATTTAAGACAACAAGCCTGTGGTTTACATTAATATTTACAGATGACAGAATTATCTATAAAATTCTACCTGGCTAGTCTGGCAGCCTTCACCTATCTTCACCCAATCTTCACATATGTAATGTATGAAAACATGCATTAGGTACATGGATGAACACACACACACTAATGGGTATATCAGGGATTCTATGTACAACTCCAGTTAACATTTAAAATATGCCTTTTAATGTTTGAAACTGCATTCAGTATTCCCTGTGATAAGAGGTTTAGAATTAATGGGCTGTACTGCTGAGTGTATGCCAAGTATTGACTGTATTATGGTAATCCCCAATGATCTCTCTAAGTGGGTATTCAAATATCATTCAGAACCCTGGTCAGACAACCTGTAAGACTGAGAACACATGCTAGTTCAGATAAATCCAGTTTGTACACTTGAATAAAACAGTTACATCTTTCCATTACAATGGACGTAGAAAATATGCCTTTTGTCTTGTAATTTACTTGCAGTTGACATACTTATTTTCACAGTGGTTTTAATTTGTCTTTCTTAGTAAAATGATTCCCATCTGAGTACATATCAAGGAAACTGCTATATAATTGTGGCTTAAACAAGCATAACACCATTTTAAATGCCAGATCATGCACCTAAAAAAGGAGCAATAGCAGCATTTTGAAGCCAGATTTTAGAAACAAAGCAGCATGATGTAAGAACGACATAGCCCTGACCAGGTTCAGAGTTTTCTGAAGTACTGTGGTAAGGTGTTGCACATGTGAGCCCTTTTCTTAGAACAATTTATAGGTACCTAGAGGAATCTCTACTACACTTACCTCCAACTTGTACCTGCATATAGACCACGTGTAGTATATTTATCTGTATCTACACCATAGCTATGGTATAACAACCCACTGTGTGTATGTGTACATATATGTGAGAGTGAGTGTGTGTGTGTGTGTGTGTGTGTGTGTGTGTGTGTGTGTGTGTGTGTGTGTGTGTGTGTGTGTGTGTGTGTGTGTGTGTGTGTGTGTGTGTGTGTGTGTGTGTGTGTGTGTGTGTGTGTGTGTGTGTTTGTGTAGCTGGGTCTGGGTCTGTAGCTTTGTGGCTCTATGGCTGTATAGAGGGGCAGTAATCAAGGAGCCTGAATGCTCACAACTGACGCCAGTGAGGGAGGATTCACTTGGAACAAAGATAGGTACACACAATATTTACAGATGCAGTTCTCTGCACCAAGTGCAATTTCCCTTAAGATCACACAGGGAATGCACTCAGTCCAGGGTCCAGGTTTCCCTCTCCCTCTCTCCAGGCCTCCTGTAAGACTCACCACTGGCACAGCTATAGAACTGAGTCCTCAGCTGAGTGTCTCAGGCCAAGTCCTCCACCACCCTCTCTGTGAAACCAGTGCTCTGTACTCCTGCTCCAAGTAGCTGACACAAACTGTTTGAGATTTGATTTGCACACACACACACACACACACACACACACACACACACACACACACACACACACACACACACACACACACACACCACCTGGGAAGGGCTAGCACAGATTTACTAGCTATGCCCCTCTGCCCAGACTATAATGTATATACTGCCACCAGGATACACCAAAGCCAGCTAGTCTAAGGTTCTTACAAGAGTACCAAATTATACAGAGTGAAATTAATACTAATACAAATGGTAGTGTTTGCAGTAAGGCTTCCAGGAGTGGCTACAGTGTCAGCAAATAAATATAATTACTCTCAAAGGTTAAAACATTATCTAAAAGACCAACCACAATGACAAGTTTAAATATATTTCATAATAATAAAAGAACATGAACATACTAATATCTATTTACAATAAACACCAGAGTTTCAATCACAGGAAATATTAAGGTAACACAGATGAATAGATTCACACAGATACAGAAAAACAGTACTTAACTAATCTCACTAAATTTTCCTGACTGATCTAAGGAATTACTATTCTCTGGTTACTTACTAAAGCAAGGCAAGATGAAGTGGGTAAGTAATCATTCTATGTCAGGTTTCAGAAACAGATCACAGTGAGACTTCTGTCTCATCTAATATTAAAACATCATTTCAGTCTTGGATTACAGAATGACATCACACACATCTGGTCATCTGACTTCTGGTTCCCATACTACCCCCCTTTACTAGAAACTGAACCAGACTTTGGCACATATGTATTACCATGTACACAGGCAGAGATTTGCTAAGACGTTTTGCCAATTATTCTAGAAAATTAAAAAATAAACACTTTTGGGGGAGCACTTGCATAAATAAGTTTTACAACAAAAAGAAGAATGTTTGGAGTGCATATAGAAAGGTATATACCATCCACCTTAAGAGGACATTCAGATAAATTAGCAGAGAAAACAAAGCTAAATATTAACTCAAAATAGTCATGACACTAAAAACAAGCATACAACCTTGTTTAAAGACTATGATAGAAAGCTTGGCACAATGCCAAATGTTCAGAATTGATCTAAAAATGGGGTCACCCATTCAGGGACAAGAAGATTACTAATAGCCTGGTTAACAAATTTAGTGTTAGCTACATAACTACCCCAGCAATTCCACAAAGTATGACTTCCACAAGATTCTTGTTAAACATGCCTTCTCTAACACAAAGAATAACATCCACAGGGCATGATAATGCATGAGGCAGCTTGATTGTTAGCACCAAGTATGGTTTATTGGAATCTCTATTAAATAACTTTAGTATGAGTCTCACCCCAGCCTTGTCTTAAAACTTTTAGAACAGCTTCTGTAATGTTGCCGCACAAGCTTGGGCAATCTCAGACCCTTGCAAATGCAAACTTCTTAACTGGCTTCCTAAGAGCTGAAAAGTTCTGTACGCCCCCCCCCCCCCACACACACACACACTTGTCTGGAATACCCAAAGTCCTTAAAGATGTGATTAATCTTCCCTTTAGGTTAATTGTTTCTGCCATAGGCTCAAATACTTATCCTTTAGTGGTATATATAGACTGCAAGTTGAAACCATTTTATGACTTAAAGACACAAATATTAAAAGATTCCTGGGATTTCTTAATAGATTAAATAGGGTTCCTTAATTAGATAATGCTTTGTTTGTTACTATTGATGTGATAGGACTTTTTACTATGATTCCACATGGAATTGGTTTAGAATGGTTTAATGAGATGATACAAGAGTGCAAGTTTCTGACTGATTGTGTAATTTTATTGGAGATGATGGAATCACTATTAAAATCAATTCTATGTGCATTTTGAAGGAGAGATATTTCAACTAAAGTCAGGTGGAGCCATGTGTGCAATGTGTGCACCTATTCTTTTCAAACACTATGAATGGGAGAGAAGGTATGTTATTAATTCTCCTTATTACAGACACTGTAATTTATATACTAGGTTCCTGGATGATTTATGTATCATTTGGACAAGTACTAAAGAGCTGTTGATAGAATTTATTAACTACCTTTCTTCAAGAACTGAGTTTTTGAAATTCACCTATTGCATTACAGAGGTCAATTTTAATTATTTTGATGTAGACATTTATAAGAATGTTGAATTAAAAAAAATGTATCAAAAATGTACCGAAAGATGACATATTGTAATTCTTCCTTCATTTTAGTAGTGAACATCCTTTAGTACAGAAAAAAAAGTATAGTGAAGGGCCAGTTGGAAAGAGTAGTCTGTATGTGTTATTTAAGGACAGATTTTTTGGATGAGTGTGAACATTTTAAGGATGATGTTCATCCAGAGAGGTTACCTGATAAATTTCTAATGGATATTATTAAAGAAGTAACTCTGTGAAGTGGTAGTACGCATACCCCCATACTCAACAGTGACTTAGGTGAAACACAATATATTGAAGTAAGTCAGGGTCTGTGTAATGACAAAGGTTTTTATAACACTGTATGTTTGGAATATAATAAGAAAGTTTACATTATTAAAGATATTATTTTAAAATATTGGAAGTTATTTAGCCAACTACCTGGGACTTTTTTCATATTTTTAAAACAATTCCTAAGTTTGTATACAGGATGGGCATTTGTTTAAAAGATATGCATGTAGTTCTCTGCTCAACAATCAAAATAAAACTGATATGTTTAAATGTGGCTGCTGTAAACAGTGCACTTATATCAGTAATGCTGAATTCATTTATTTGGAAAGCCGTAGTAAAAAGTTGAAGTCCCAGTCATATTCTAACTGTAATTCTGTTGATTTAGTGTATATTTGCACTTGCAGGTGCAGTGCCTTCTGTATTGGAAAAACTGGGATGGATCTAAAAAAGCATATATATGAACATGTTTATGATATAACACATAATGTAGAGACTAATGCTTTGGCTAGGCATGCAAAAAGTTATGAGAATGTTCATTTAAAGTCTTTTGTTGAACAAGTGCAAAAAATCCAAGAGGAGGAAACTGGGAGAACCTCTTGGAGTATAGAGAGCTGTTTTGAATATTGACTTTACAAGCCAACAGATATCCATGCTTAAATGAAGTAATTTCCATTATTCCAGTTTTAAGAATGAGAGCAGCAAGATTATAGTATGTGCATTCTTATACATTATCTAAACATATTATTCAAGTGTTTTTAGGACATCGGTTTTACAAAAATGCTTATTTTTCAAGTTATTTATATACTTACATTTTCATATTTCATGCTTATATTTAACATGTTGGTTTTAATAGTGCTGCATCTTTAAATAAGTTTTGATTGTTTTATTGAAAAGGTTTATTTTTATTGGTGGATTTTAAATGATCATTTAACTTGAGTATATATATATATATATATATATATATATATATATATATATATATATATATATATATATATTGCACTAGAAGTTTTAGGTTTTTAGTTCTGATGAAGTTCAAGGTGTTTGAGCAAAAGTGCTAAACTGTTGTGTTTCACTTGCTATGATTTATTAAAGAATTTGGGATTATACCTATGGACTACTTATTTCTGCTAACTGGTGTTCCAAAGTTTACATTCATATAAAAGTAATCAAACTATATTAACATAAACATTATACTTCACATATGTGGCTATATATCATATAACCTAAGCAATATTACATAAATTATTCAATTCCTGCCTTTTTTTATACAAGAAAATGTTTTATTAAACCATCCCTTACTACATGCATTTATATAAATTAAAACAAACCACACCAACATAATCCTAGTTGCAAGCATTTTACATCCCATACTGACACACACCCAGTTGCAAACATTATGCATCACTTATAATCTACCCGGTCTTTCTCACTCAAACACTACATAGCTCATTTAAGTCCTGCTGCCTTTTAAACCTCATTCCTCTCTTGTATGTATTATTCCCACAGTTCCCATTTTTTCCTATGTGGTTTGCTCCTACCCTTTTCTAAAGATCTCAATTACAATTTGGAAAAATCTTATAAACTACCCCTACACAAAGGTGGCTCTTCTACTGATATTGCTAATTACAAACAAGCAGCTATTATGTCCCCCCACTCAAAGTCTTAGAAAAATGTGACCAATCCCAGCAACTTATAAACCACTGACTAAGCCACACACAACATGGTTTCCAGCCATACAACAGTTCTACTCAGATTTGCTATCACCATCAACAGCAATAGAAATGTAGGTGAAATTAGTATAAAACTTTTTCTTGATTTGTCAAAAGCTTTTGACACTGTGTCATGAAAAAAAGTACTACACAAACTCTCCTTCCTAGGACTTCGACACTCATCTCTCACCTGGTTCAGCAGCTAGTACAGCAATAGACTTCAAGCTGTGAAATGGGAAAATTATATCTCTACATTTCTCTCAGTGCACATATGGATGCCTCATGGATCCATCTTTCATCCCATAATATTCAGTGTTTCAAAAAAAAGCATATAATGTAAGTAAGCATACTAAAATTATTTTGTATGCTAAAGATTCTAGACTTATCGGCACTGCTAAAAACATACAATGACTTCAGACCGAAACACAGGAATCCTTCAACTCCATTGAAACATGACCCCATAATCTCAATTGCTATTAAAGTCTAGGAAGACCAAACTTATTCTGTTCATACATGATCAATAATCTAATAACAAACTTCTCTTCCCTATTACTTCTTCTGACCAAATCAACATTTAACTGTTTATTCACACCAAGCTCCTAGGTGTCATTGTAGATGATGCCATGAAAGTTGACCAGCATGTAAAGCAAACTATCAGCAAAATGCATATTTTCCATCTACGCTATCTTTCTATCCAGCTAAACCTTACCTGACTAATCATAGCAGGCAAACCTTTGCCTGTACTTTGCTGTTACCCACCCTCTTATATGCTGTTCCTATATTTGTAGGCTGCAAGCTACCCCAATAACCATGCTAGAAAAATGCTACAACAAAATAACAAAATTCACAGCTGTTATGCATTCTAGATCCTACCACTGTATGATACTAAAATAGATAATTTGGTTAGAATTGCCTCACTACCTTGCATTCCCATAACTAAAAACTGTTCACAGTCCAATTTTCCAACCTGAAAAATATACACTAAAAATATTATCCAACCTCACTCCCTATTGAAGGCTCTTTCTCTACGATACATTTTTATTGCATTCAATTAAATCAAACAATACTGCAGGTGACTGACTATATTATTCTCATGTATCTAAAGTTTGGAATTCTATTCCCTTCTTGCTCAGACAATCTAACAATCTGAAATCTTTCAAGCTACTGTAGAAATATATCTAAAGGTCTTATGGCTTAGCTCATGCACCACATCTGGCTAATCCACCTAAACTAAACTGTTTTACTTAGCTGATATAAGTAAATTCATACCAGGGGTTTCACCTATGTCCCTCTTAGACAGGGGCAGCCAGTGCTGATCTTAGACTCATGCGCAAACATCGACTATATATCTTGGTCCATAAGCGAACAAGGGTATAACATGGTTAGGCTTATAGAGGCCTTAGGGCCAATAGCCTAGTCACCTCCTATGATCCTATGAACTATCCTTATCCACTCTATATCATCCTGCTCTAAAATGACTTACTTAGTCAGTAATCCTCTACCTTGTCTTATACTATTATGTCTGCTCAACCACATACACTGTACCACACTCTCCTTAACTTTACATTTGTTATAAAAGTTCATTTTACTACTGCCCTACTACTATAAAATACTACAGGTCTAAACTTTGTTAATTTAAATACTCATTCTGATCTACCTTTCAATCATTTTGCGTATCATTGCATTGCCTGTATCATGATTATAATATGTTTGTATGCTGACTATTCATACATATCTTGTTTTTCTTTTCTCACTATTGTATGTACAAACAGCCATTGTTTTTCTTATTATTGTATGCACAAAAGATTCATTACATTATGTATGTATGTATGTATGTATGTGTGCTACTTTCTCTCTGCATCTTGTGAAACCTGTCTCCCTGGGTCTTTGGTGAAAAGAGGTTTTCCACCAAGCTGGACTTTCTTGTTTAAAAAAAAAACACTAACTAACTAACTAACTAACTAACTAACTAACTAACTAACTAACTAACTAACTAACTAACTAACTAACTAACTAACCAACTAACTAACTAACTAAACAGAAAAATTAACCAATCATCCTAACTTGTCCCATTTGTAAACCACAGGACATATTATCTCTGATCTCATTCATTTAGACATAGATGGTATTATAGCCCTCAGATTGTTTCAGTTTGGCTTCATGAGGGCTAGGTTTTGTCTTATTAACATTGGAAACCTCTTTGAAGATGTAACCAGAGCAGTAAGCGGTGGTTATGAAGTGCAGACAACATATCTAAACTGAGCTAAGTCATTTGATATTATCCCTGTGCAAGTATCATTAACAAACTTGCTAACATGAACATAAAAACCAGACATAACTAGATGGACAGCAAGCTAGTTAGTGGATAGAACCCATGCTGTTATAGTTGCAAATGCTCCCTCTGAAAGGAAAAACAATGTTTCAAGCAGAATCTTACAGGGCTATGTCCTTGGTCCCCTACTGACTGGTATCTGTTTCAAAGCTGTACAAACCAAATATCCCAGGCTTCTGGTTAACAAAATTTACAGATAGCTATAAACTAGTGAACATTAATTGTGCACCCACTGACTTGCAAATACTCCTGCAGGTTAGGTTGGATTACACAAGTAACTGGTATAAGGATAACAGCTCCAAACTAAATGCAGAAAAAATTTGTATAGCCCACTTTGGTAAAACAAACAAGTTCTAAGCCTAAACAGAGATGCTAAAGGTTTAGGTACCCCTGTGGTTGAATTCTTATGTATTGACCATAGTGTGTCATTATTTTTCAGAAAATCCTTCTAGTTATCCAATTAACAACCACTCTCATCTCTTCCCCAGCTGAGAAGATCCTACTTCCATCTCTAATCTGTCCCTTTATTGAATAATGTACTCTCCTTTAGTATGTTTATATTGAAACATATCAAACAACCAGATAAACTGCAGAGATTCATAACCCAAATAAATAAATAAATAAAAATCACAGGCTTCAGGTCCCTTAGTTATCCATAATGACTTGCCAACTTTTTCTTATTTTCTGTTTCCAATAGACTTATCCATTGTGATCTTTCTTTATTCTTTTGCACTATTTATTTCTTATTTTATTTAATATTTGGTTACCAGGAAAGTCCAATTGGGACAGAGCCCATTTTCAGCAGAGGCCCAGGGAGAAGCATTCCAGACACCTGTCTTTAGAATGTGTGATGAAACCCACAAAAAAAAGGGAGGATATGCAGATTCTGCACAGAAGGCACCCTAGCCAAGAATCAAACTAGAGAACCTCAAGCTGTGAGGCAAGAATGCTAACCACTTTGCCACTTCAACTCTCCTTGCACTTCACTTTCTTTATAAAGTGAATATATTTTTAGATATCCTTACACACATCCTCTGACTGAAATAAAGTGTCTGTACACATTAAACAACATAGTACCCTTGCTGCATTTAAGACCAGTTTGGATAATTGGCTGGACATTGATAAATTCTTTGTGGTCTTCACTTGCAGTTCTTTCTAGAAGTAGTAGGTAACTCCTGATGTTGCATGCTTTGGCTAGGCTTATATCATCTATAGATTGAGTATGCAGTATCTGACAATGATTCTATGGACCTATATACATCTGTGTGACATACTGCAATGTGTTATATTCCTTGTAAACATCCAGCCATTGGTTATGGCTCATTAAAGAAAGATTCAACTGCCTTACACTCTAGAAATAGATTGACTAAGCTTTATGAAAAGTTATCTTATGCAGTGTAACTGTGCAGTTTAGTTTAGTATGACAAAATTATTTCACTTCTGCTATGCTGTTGGAAAGTATCATAGCACATTCTAGTGGTGTTTTGGGGCACCAGCTGGGGAAGAGAGTGCTATATAGAGCTTTAGGCATGTATGGTACAACCACAGTCAGACTTGACTGGCATATCAAGTATGCATGTGGAAGCCACTGTGGATTCATTTGTGATTGCAGAGGTATTCTTGGACTGTGTGCCCAGCACCATCAAGAGAGAAGTCCAGAGAGACATTAGAGGTATCATCTGCGTGTCATATCTGTGTGGTATCTGGAGGCATTAAAGATCGCTGCAGTTTATGATTTTGGATCTAACAGGGCAGATCCAACAGACAGTTCATATGGTAGATGTCTTTGGTAGAAGCACTGATACAGAGGTGTGTCTCAGATGAATGCAACCTTTAACAAGCACATGAACTAAAATGGCAGGATAGAACAAACTTGTCAGAAAATAGTCCACTTTAATAGATGTGCAGCTTTTAAGTGCACAAAAGTTTGTCTATTGACACAGCCATCTTGAAACCAATTCCCAGCTGCTATTTGCAGTGTCTTTGCACATGCCATTAGATCAGTCATAGGCAACAACCATATCATACAAGGATCAGTCAGGAGCAGCCATATAATTAAGTTCATACATAATGTAAGAAGCTTTACCTGCTAGATTTGCTCTCAACTTTTATTGGATCCAGTGGTTGTCTAACACCCATTTCCTGAATCAGTCATGAACCAACAATGATCTCCAAAGGGAGAGTTATCTCTAAGAGCTATAGTGAGTTTTTTTTTTTTACCTGAAACTACTAATGACTGCTTGATCATCAGATGTTTATCTTAGAGAAGTTCAAATCAGGTGCAGGGGTTGCAAGATTACTTTTCTGGATGTTTATTTTTTTTAACTTAAAACTTGTTTGAGACTTCAGACCACTCATAAAATGTTTGATTACCATGTAGCACATGGGACAGTTCCCTTTTACGCATCAGCTTGTTTTATGGGGAGCTTTTCCTTTCGTTCATAGACATATACTGGAAATAATTTACCTTCCCATTTGAACAGCTGTAGCATGGGCATGGATTTCATTTCTGTGTCTCCCATAACATTTTTTAAAGTTGCTGAACTGACTAAAACTGCTATAAAATACTATACATTAGTATTAGCAGTATCACATCCAGTGCATTGCATGAACTAAACATTGACTGTTGTTAGTCAATATTCTGTAGAGACAAAAGGTCTATAATCTGTTTGACCTGATAAAAAAATCCATGTTTATTCTCAACTTTTGGGTCACCTGTAAAAAGGAAAGTTTTCTTAGCATTTAGTATAAGGTGGCAGATGAACAGATGTAATTACTTAAATTAGATCTGTTTTCAATATTAAGGTGTCTCCTCAGAATAAATATTTTTCTGTCAGGTAGTATTATATTAACTGAATAAGTTGCTGTCCCGATCTCAGAACCAGAATTAGACATAAATAGACATCATATTGGATTTTGGAATGCTGTTTAACTCATCTATATATACAGTTCTGTTATATGTAATTCTACTTCACACCTATAGTTTCTTATAGTGTAATGGCATTGTCTGGAAATGTTTCCTTAATCAAGTGACTTAATTAGTAATATACAAGACATAAAATTGTACAGTGTGAGAAACTACCTGCCAGTAAGACTGTTTGTGTAGGGTGCACTGCATAGAAGATAGTAGCCATTGGTGCCTTGTGGTATAAATATTTTCATATTGCATTACTTTTTTCATAACTGAGAGTGCTTTATATTACTGAGGACCATAGTGTGAAATGTCATAGTGGGAAACAAAAAATACACTGCCGCTACCAATGTATAATGCATTACACTGAAGATGTTGTTACTTGTTTGTTTGTTTGTTTAGTATGATGAAACGTGCAATATTTTCATGAATATTGCCATATCCATGTGATTTATAAACACTGCATGTTATGATTAGAAACTTTCGGTGATCCTGAAGAAAGTCATCACTGAGACTCATACCTCTCAATCTCCCAGTGCAAGAAATCAAAGATAGAAATAACAAGCATACCTCTCAACTGTACAGATTTTTGCAGAATGTCCAAATTTTTGTCTCATATTTTTGGTCTGTTCCTCGAAAAAATTGCGGGTTTTTTTTGACAAATCACTGGGATTATCTAAGGACTAAAGTCACTAAATAATCATAGTCTCACATCAGGTTTTGGGACCACTGAATGGCGCACAGCAACAATTATCCCACTCCACAAAGGGGAGGCCACCACTGATCCCGGGAACTGTCTTCCTATTAGCCTGATGACCCTGGTCTGTAAGGCCATGGAATGTATCATCATGGAACTCATTAACAAAGACATTGGTAACCTCCAAATTCTGGACCCCACCCAGTTTGGGTTTGTGAAAGGCAGATCATGCCTCCTGAACCTGATTGACTTCTTTGAGGCAGTCACCAAAGCTATAGACGAAGGTAAGGTGGTTCACACAGCCTATCTTGACCTCACCAAGGCTTTTGACACCGTCCCCCATTCTGGAATTATAGCTAAATTCACTAAACTAGGTATAAATCCCTACATCACAAGATGGGTTGCCAATTGGCTCACTGACAGAACCCACACTGTAAAAGTTGCAGACTCCAAATCTGACTTCAACCCAGTGACAAGTGGACTACCACAGGGTTCAGTCTTGGGACCTCTCCTGTTTGGTATCTACTTCTCTGAAGTACAGGTTAACATAGAAGGCCTTTGGCTAACAACGTTCGCAGATGGCTGCAAACTAGGAGCCATAGTTGAGTCCCCAAATGATGTGGGCATCATACAGAAGAGCCTCACTGAGACAGATGCCTGGTGTCAGAGTCATGGCCTCAAGCTCAATGCCAAAAAGTGCATTGTCATCCCCTTTGGTAAAAACTCTGTACCCATGAACGACCACATAGGCGGCAGTCTACTTAATGCCGAATGTGTGATAAGAGACCTTGGAACCCAGGTGGACAGTAGTCTCTCCTTTGATAATCACATCGCCACAGTAGTCAGAAAATCCTTCTATGTGGCACACCTCATCACAAAAGGGTTCTCATCTAGGAAAAAAGATGTAATTGTTCCCCTCTACTCGACACTCATTAGACCTATTATATAGTACAATGCCCTTTTTGGAATGTACCTCACAATACATCTGCAGCAGCTGGAAAAGCCACAGAAGTACCTCACAACGAGGATTACTGGCCTCAAACAGATGTCCTACACTGACCATCTCAAAAAACTTCAGCTTTACTTCGTAGCATATCACCTACTCCACGGTGATCTCTGCCTAACATATAAAGCTATGTCAAACCCAGATTTTTTGGACATGCTACACCTAAAGAAACCCCAATCCCTCCGACCTACATGCTCTAGGGACCTAAACCTTGTCACCACAATAAGCAGGACATGCTGGAGGGATAGATTCCTGTCCCAGAGACTTCCCATACTCTGGAATAAGCTACCCATCTATGTCAAGCAAAGTTCCTCATTACATACCTCTCAACGGTCCAGATTTTCACAGAATGTCCAGATTTTTGCCTCATATTTTTGGTCTATTCCTTAAAAATTTGTGGTTTTCTGGCAAATCACTGAGGATTGAAATCACTAATTAATGACATACATTTGAGTTTCAGGCTTCATATCATTTAGAAAATGCATGCTAACAGATATCCAACTGTTCCAACATCTTTCTAAGTTTATAAGAGCAATATTTAATATCTGTCCCTATTTTTCCCCACCATTATTTCAGGCTTTGTACGGATTTCTTAAGCTAAGAGGCTGAGAGGCATGGCTCATTACCACTATTCAAGAAAAATCTTGATAAGTGGATGGGAAATAGGAAATACACCCCAGGGATCACTTCTGTGGTTCTGCTCGACAGGGGCACAGGAAAATAACTTTCTTGGGTGGTGTAAGCCAGGGAACCTTGTTGGCTAGGCTTACTTAGGCCCTTGGGCCAATAGCCTAGTACCTACCTATGAACCTATGAACATGCATTTGAGTTTCAGACTTCATATCCTTCAGAAAAATGCATGCTAACACAAATTCTGTTAATTTAGCAACTTTCTAAGTTTATAATAGCAATATGTAAACTGTGTCCCTATTTTGAGCCTTTGTACCCCCATTATCTCAGACTTTGTCCAGATTTCTTGCACTAAGAGTTTAAAGCGTACGATGGGGACACCAAGGCCCAAAATAGGGACAGATTTTAAATATTGCTGCTATAAACAGAGAAAATTGCTAGAATAACAGATTTTGCATTATTATATATTTTCTAAAGGATGCAAATTCTTAAATTCAAATGTCTTTCATTATTTAGTATTATTTAATTACTTCAAATCTTAGTGATTTGCCTGAAAAACACATATTTTATGAGGAACAGACAAAAAAAAGAGGAAAAAAATTGGACATTCTGCGAAAATCTGGACAGTTGAGAGGTATGCTGACACTTGTACAGTAAGTTACACAGATTGAGAGATACTGAGTATTGTTCCAAGTTAAATACAGATATGAGCATCATATTTAATATTTCTGTAAATATCTCAAGAACAAACATCCAGAGGGGAAGTTCTTGACATCATATGAAAGCTTACATCTAACTGAACAAAGTGTTGGCAATACTATGTGTCTAGGTTACACATTCTCTAATATATGAACAGTTGTTTATGGAATGTTACAGAAAAAAATATGTTTGGAATTTTTTGCATAATGATATTACTATGTTGATATAAAGGACTTTGAATATGTTGACCTTCATCATTACAGAGAATAACTTTTACTGTACAGCATTGGTGTTTGTACTTCTTAAATAAAATTTACTGACCAAAATATATTTATATTTATTGGGCTTTTGCTCAGGAATGTAAGTATAAGATGCTAAAGTTAGGATTTTACACAGCTGATAACTGTGAATGAATTATTTTTTGTTTCCAGTAAATTATTCTTGATTTAGTAATTCTTTATAGCTTTGTTTATATTTTGAATAATGCATTCCACTTATCCACTGCTGGTGCTATCTTTATATCTGTAACCCCTTGGATATCACAAAATCATTTAAAAATATGGTTGTTAAAAGGTAGGCATCTCCTAGTCTTAATAGTCTCTTGTATTAACAAACATGCTAAATATTCAGGGACACTGATTTAAAGTTATTGAAAAACACAGGAAAAAGCACTTTACAACTTATGCCAAATGACTGATGTTCTTCATAATGATCACTGTTGCAGTAGCCTTAGCTTTATAGGTTGTGTATATCCTGCCACAGATATAACAGATGACTAGCTTCCAAAGCTTTAGGGCACCTTCCACATGCCAAAACTGTCAATAACCTCAAGCTGAGTTAGCTACAAGACAGGTGTGGGCACAAAGCCCTTTAGTGCTTTCCTGCCACTGAAGAGCACGCTCCTCTGAGGCTTTTCAGGATCGACTGTCGGCTTGTGGTTTTCTTTGCTGGGCTGATAAGTTCCCTTTGGGGAGAACCTTCCATTTTGTTAAATGTTGTTGATATCTCATTACTTTCCTCTTCAGGAAAGTTATTTTAAAGCTAGGAGTGTTGTTATTTAACAGACGGTCTTGAGACGGTGACATTCTTTTAAATGAAGCACTCGTTTCTTTCTATCAGTTTAAAAGGAGTATATACTAACTGAAAATGTATTTTCTGTGGCACAGTTTTGTTTATTTTCCATTGTGGGGCTGCAATAATGTTTTAAAATGCTTTTTCCTGTGTTTTTTGTGGACTGGCAGTTTTACCAGCATGTGTTATTGTCTTCCTTGGGAAAGAGGCACCATTTTCAGTTTAACCATTTGGAACAGTCTACCAGTCCAACGGTTGGTCCTTCTTCCAGCCACAAAAATAAAAAGTTAAACAAACAGCCTTTGCCACCACAGCAAGCTAGCAATTTGCCTCAGCTGCAGGTGGATAACTCTGCTCTGGCCATTTGTGCTACCTCAGACCACTCATCTTTTAGCCTGGATCCCTCTGGTGTAGCAGCTACTGCCACTATAGACTGGGGGTTAGTCACCTCCTCTGCAGCTGTTGGAATGATTTCTGATGAGGTAAAAGAGTCATCTCTTAGAACTATAACAAAGCCTTCCTTTTTCTGCAGCCATTAACAGTTGTTAAGTCACATTATTTTACATCAGTAAAGTCCTAGCCATTATAAGAGGCTGGCGGATGACTTCCCAACTGTTTCTTTAACTAAAGGCTTCTTGGTGATGTGAGATCTCTTTGGAAAAATGGTAGACCAGCCAGAAGGCATATGGGTCAGTTCTCTATTATACTACAGACAGCACAGAAATCCATAAACTTGGCTTTTATTCTACAAAAGAGCCTTACAGAAACAGATGCTTGATGCCAGAGCCGTGGGCTGAAGCTCAGTGCCAAGAAATGTATAGTTATCCCCTTTGGGAAAAAACATGTACCCATGAATTACCACATAGGTGGCAGTACACTAAACACCGAAAGTATGATAAGAGACTTAGTGACACAGGTGGACAGTGGTCTCACCTTCGATAACCACATCGCTACAACAGTCAGGAAATCCTTCTATGTGGCACACCTCATCACTAAGGGCTTTTCATCCAGAAAAAAGGAGGTCATTGTCCCACTGTACTCATCCCTCATTAGACCCATTATAAAATACAACACCCTGTTTGGTATGTACTTCTCAAGACATCTGCAACAACTGGAAAGGCCGCAGAAATACCTCACTAAAAGAATCACAGGCCAAAGCAGATGCCCTATGCTGACCATCTAAAAAAACTCCACCTATACTGTGTTGCATATCATCTACTCAGAGGTGATCTCTGCTTAACATACAAGGCCATGCCAAACCCAGAGCTGTTGGACATGCTATAGTTAAAGAAATCCCAGTACTTAGAGACACACGCAAAAGGGATCTAAACCTTGTCATCACAATGAACAAAACATGCTGGAGGGATAGGTTCCTGACCCAGAGACTCCCCAGACTCTAGAATAGACTACCCATACATGTCAAGCAGAGTGCCTTTTTGGCCTTCTTCAAAAGGAACCTTGATAATTGGATGGGAGATAGGAAATTCACCCCGGGGATCACGTCAGTCGTCCTGCTAGACATGGGTCCAGGGAAGTAAAATAAAATACACTTTAAACTTAAACTGAAGTGAGGGGCTTCACCCCCACCCCCCCAATGTTGAGGGCTGTGCCCCCCACACCCCCCCTACTTAAATATACCAACTCCGAGATTGCACCACAGTGGAGGAAATAGCAAAGCCCCGAAAATGGCCCACCGATTTTTTTTCCCTGGGAAAAAAATCGGTGTGCCATGGCTTCGCTATTTTCATATTTTGAACGTTTGGGTTCGATATTACAATGTTTAAACTCCTGTGAGTTTGACGTTGTAATATAGACCCAACCTCATATAATGGTGCATTACAGTGAATCTCTCCTCTCCAATGGTTTGTGAGTTGTGCATGGGTGTGATGAGCCATGGCTGTAGTGGATAAGCAGTCTGTCCTACAAGGAAAAAATATTTTCTGTTAAGCCATGTTATGCTTGCTTTGCCAATCTGCATTACTGTAGCTTTAACTGTAAGTTTTAGCTGTCTCTTTCTTAACCTCTAGGTGGCCATTAGTGGTGTACCCATCAGCAAATCTTTGTTGTACTGCATGCATTTCCTTGATGCCTGTGTCATGCATCCTCCCTGTGTAACTGACAGAGATGTTGATTATGACATCATTTATTATACGTACCACAAGGCAGCTGAAGGAGTGCCAGTCCACTTAGCAGACATAGGTGTCGGACTCATCTTCAGATGGGAAATTGATGCTGATGTGGGTGCA
This sequence comes from Protopterus annectens, assembly GCF_019279795.1. Classification (NCBI taxonomy): domain Eukaryota; kingdom Metazoa; phylum Chordata; order Ceratodontiformes; family Protopteridae; genus Protopterus; species Protopterus annectens. The sequence goes on from NC_056744.1 coordinate 823,110,343, forward strand.
GTTAGATGCAGCAAGAAATTTGGCAAAGTGAGCAATGCAATGGGAGGATTTCATGATTCCATGGTACTCAGCAGGTGTTTTAAGAAACTGTATGGAGTTTGCCACTGAGCTTGGTCACACAAAATATTAAGGAATGTGTTTAGTACATGGGACACAAAAGTCTTAGAAACATCTATAGTATCAAGCATGTGGTGCTAGAGTGTCCCAGATAGCAATATGCCGAAACACAACAATAGTTTAATTTCAGAGGGGATGCGTTCCTCCATAGGCTGTATGCCCTCATGTATGGTGCACATGTTTGGCACACAGCGTGTACCAACTATCTATCCAATTGGTATTTGACATTGCTGGAGTATCTGCTGCCTCATTGCTTGAGGCTGAAGATTTTGCAAATCTGTTGCAGCAGCAAAAAGGTTCAACTAATATTCAATGTCTTTAACAAAGCTAGACACCTTTTATGCACCACACTGTTCCTTTATTATGTTTTTAGTCAATACTTACTTCTGCTATCCACAGGCAAGACATAACCTTGATGTGTTTTGGAATCATGCATTCAGCACCATTAGCTAGATTTAAATGCTGCATATCATTGTTTGCATTTGTTGTTTGCAGTTCTAGATATGTCAGAGCAAATATTATGGAATCACAAAAGGTCAGGGATGGTTGACACAAATGACAAAACATCTTGTCCTTAGTACAATGTGTTTTGGAACCCACTCTGAGATAATAACTACCATGTTCTTTCACTGGTGTTTGGATGGCCTCTTTCATGTTTCTGCACTTATAAAAGTCTAAATTGGGGATTAATCATTCATCTGTCTGTGTGGGATTCCTGTCCCAAATTATTCTTGGCAAAGTGAAGTCCCCAAGTATAATTATTGCTATGTTATTGTCTCTATAGATAGTCTGCTACTAACTCCATTTCATGTAAGGATGTGTCTGGGGATCTCTGCTATATTTCCACATGGATGTTACATCCTCATATTTCCCATTCAGTAGATGAACATTTTTTTATCTATTTGGCTGAAAATTTGTCTTTAACCAAAAACTTTATTTCATGTTGTTAAATATAAGGACATACATTTACCTGTTTAACAAAAAGCCTCAGTTTTTATAGTCCATCCTGTCCCATGCAACTCTGTTTTTTTTATTTATTTCTTTACATGCATATTTATTTGTGTTCCCTGACTGGGATAGTGAACTAATCCTTTTGGATTCATTTCAATTACTGTCCAATGCATGAAAGTCAAAGCAAATATAGTCCGTACACAGTAAGTACCTTCATACATACATATATGAAAACATGCTATGCTCTACTGCAAATGCTACAAGTCAATAAATCAGGAAAATGAGCAAATTCCATTTCAGTGATCGCTTTTGTACTACATTAGATTCTTTAAAAATTATATTCACATTGTTTTTTTCTTATTTCTGAAATGCATTGTGTATAATACACATACATGTGTTTTATATGTTCAAATTTTTTCATCCTTACTGCCCCTGGTTATTCACTTGGTTCCTCTTCTGGGATTGTTTTCTTCAAAGCACTGCACCTGTTGCATGAGGTCTCACAGTACCCCTGGGCATGCATTAATTCCCTGATAATGCCCACCCTGTCGGGCATTATTGATTGCTTAATGAATATAAAATGAATTGATGTTTGAAGTGAAGAATGTGCTTCATCATTGAATTCTAGTTATTTAGCTTGATGAGGACTCAACTCGATTAATTAAACTGGGCAGAATTCAACCTGCCTAATAAAATGAAAAATAAGTATTTTTTTGCTTCGGGCCAGTATCCCAAAACTAACATATACCAACTCGACTGTCACACAAACATAAAGAAGGAAGAAGCCTCTCAAAACAAAGGAATCACTGCCAGGATGGATATAAAAACTGCCTCGGCAGTGATTTCCTATAGAAAATATGTATGTTTTAAAGACATAATATGTATTATTTTTAGATTATAAAATTATTGTTCTTAAAATGTTTTGTAATATTTTGGAGCTTTTCTCCCTCGGCCTTCGCAGAAAACAAAGTCCTACCCAGTTGCACATTCCCAGTAATCAAATGTCAATAAATAATATAGCAATAACCCACGCCTGGGTGTGGGTAATGCAGGATTTAACCACGGATGGTGTGGTTTGGTCCCGAGGGCAAAGCCCGAGGGACCAAACAAAGACAACCGTAGTTAAATCCCGCATTACCCACACCCAGAAGTGGGTTATTGCTATTATACAATTACATTATTTAAGAAAAGAAATAATTACTTTTCTTAAATAATGGCATTGTATAATGCCTCTTTGCTGCCCTTCCGCAGTTGTCTGGTATTCTGCGGCAGTTCTGATGTACTGCGCATGCCTACGCAGTACATCAGAGCTGTGGGCAAAAGCAACGAAGAACGCAAGATCTCCGTTGCTTTTTACTGTTTCGCTATGTTAAATGGGTTTAACATAGCGAGACAGCTTTAAAATAAGCAACGGAGATCTCCGTTACTTATTTTAAAGCTGTCTCGCTATGTTAAACCCATTTAATATAGCGAGACAGGTTTAAAAAAAAAAGCAACGGAGATCGCAAGATCTCCGTTGCTTTTTACACACTTTGTCGCTGTGTACTTATTACTTACTTTTTAACGACACTGTGTCGCTATGTTAAAGGAGTTTAACATAGCGAGACAGCTTTAAAAAAAGCAACAGAGATCTGCGTTGCTTTTTTTAAACTTGCGTCGCTGTGTTAAACTCTTTTAACATAGCGAGACAGTGTTTTATACTAACGGAAAAAGTCCAGGCGATCGGACCTTTTTCCGTTAGTATATTGAGGGATTTACAACGGGCAAGCTGGTTGGGCTGGCCAATCAGCGTGCATGTTTTAGAGGAAGAATTGTATAAATAAGAATAGTAATCAGGAGGTTCAGCACTGGGGAAGTGAACACAGTGAGTTATGTTTTTATGGAGTGTGTACTCTGGAAAGTGTAGGATATCAGAAGCAGACTGCTTCAGGGAATAATTATAATTTATATTATGTTTTATAATCCTTCAACTGGTGTGTAAATACCACTACTCTTTATCCTGTACATGAGGGCATGTTGGATCATTGTTACACAGTTTTATGATTTCTCATAATTCCTAAGGCATTTTCAATTTATTTATTTATTCTGCTCTGGCTTGTCTTTAATGGTAACTGTGGATTTTCATGACGGATTCTCTGGCCTTAAACTGGAAAAGCAGTTCTTTATGTGCTTTTCAATGGTTTGAGTTATCATCAAATGCAGTTTATGCCTTTTCCATGCAAGTTATGAATTTGTTTTTTTACAAGCTTCTTATATAGATTACTACACTGTAATAATTCCTGCATGCATTCATGGATGCTTTAGACTTGATTTTCCTAAAACATGCACAATAATGTAACTGCATACAGCAAAACATGTTTCAGAAATAAGTGTACAGTATGCAATGTAATTTAATGGCAGATGTGGAGCAAATGCTTTATCAACATTCAGGTGTCCTTAACTGATCTTCACAAAGATATGAATCAGGATCATGTGCAGCGGCCATAGTTAAGCAAATCAATATAACAATTGGAGATGCAGATTGTAGACCTGGAAGACAGAACCCACAGGAAAAAAACTTGTGTATAACTGGGTTACATAAAAAGAAAGAGGTGTGTGACCAAGTGGCCTGAATGAGACGATTGTTGTCAGCTTGGACTGACATCACTACCTTAGACATCTTGATAAAGAGGTTGCATAAAATAATTATTCCTGTGTTCTTGGTGATTTAAAAAAAAAAAAAACAAGACATGATCATCCAGTTCATTACATTTGCATTGAAAGACTGTATCTTTTCCTTGATTTGGAAAATGAGGAGAAATGTTGCTGCAAACAGGACTACTGAGATAAAGAGGAAGAGGGCAGTTGTTTTTGGTGATGATGTAGCTTTGCAGAGCTGAGAAAATACCATTTCAGTTAGTGTATCCTGTGTATATTTAGATTTACTTTCAGACTGGATTCATAACTGTTTTTGAACCAAAGAAGGAGGAAGAGGATGTACTAAAGCAGTTGAAGTAAGCAGACATAGAAATGCTCATTTACCCAGTGAACAGCAGCCAACAGAACATGAGAGGTCAGACATCAGGGGCCAGTCTGCTATTCTGTTTCTAATATTCAAGAAGAAGTTGAGTCACAAGGACAGGTCTGAACGGATGGGGAAATCCAAATAATGTAACTTGGGACCTTGTCACTGCACTCTGTATGCTATATAGTAAATGGTTTACTCTTTTTTTTCTTTTGTTGTTTTGGCAGTATGAGTTATGGGCTGCTAGACTGATCCTGACTGTCTTTAGAAAGGTAAGGACAATAAATTAACTGTATGGGTCTAGTAAGGTAAATGGGGGTAAAAAATAAGATCATTCATATAATGTGAACTGTTTATTAATGTAACTTTAAAGGTCAGTATGGTGATGGTTTGAAAAGACTTCTGGCTGTATAGGTACTATGATTGGGTCACCAACCATAGCCTGTTTATGTGTTCATGGATGCCAAGAACTTCACCTTAAGAGCGAAACTCAAGAGGTGAATCTTGGCACCCATGTCAAGAACACGATTTAAGGTTACGAGTGGTGACACGATCATAATTCTTTGTAGTACATGGAGCTTTATGTGCTCCATGTACATTACAGTAAAACAGAAAAAAAATGGTAAGTGTTTTGATGGCTTTAAAAAGCCATAAAGCACCAAGCATTCACTGTCAGACAGTGTAACTAAGTCAATTTAGTTTACATTCTCCTTCCATACCTCTCAACTGCCCAGATTTTTGCAGAATGTCTAGGTTATCTTTTGGTCTATTCCTCATAAAATCTATATTTTTCGGACAAGCAACGGAGGTCTGAAGTCACTAAATAATGACATACATTCATGTCACAGAGTTGCTATCCTTCAGAAAATGCAGACAATGCATATCATGTTATTCCAGGTAGTTTCTACGTTTGTTGGAGAAAGGGACACCTTATTCATATGGACAGCAGGAAGAAATAAATATTTCATTCTACCACTGTCATTTACTGGTCAGTACATGCAGATATTGGCAGCTAGCCTAAGACCTGACCTTAACACCTTTAGTAAGGGGGAGCTTAACAATTGTTATGGTTGGGTCAAGTACCATTATGACGATTAATTGGTTTGTCTTTTTCCAAATATTAGAGCACAACATGTTATTATTGCACAATAAAGAATACTACTCTGACTGTAATGCATAAGAAAAACTACAGGGAAGTTAGTGTTTTATGTTGCTATGGGGGCTTTTCCATCCTCCTTACCCTTTATTTATTTTTGTATGTATGTATTTATTTTTAATATATGCATATATATGCAATAATAGTGATGTGCGACTAATGAAACTGGAGGGGATTTTCTCAATGGTAGCAGCACTGCTGTGTGGAGAGATATGTACTAGCTGGGTGGGACTGCAAGTTGTATATCTTGCGAAGATATTGAATTTCCATGGGTTCTGGCATTACAGGCAAAGCGTGGAAGAAGTTTTGTAGGCTAGTAAGATATGCTGGAAGGGGCCTAGTCAATCTAGTTGTAAACAGTTTCTCTGGTATTATTACTGGAGCAGGTATTGTTTTGAATTGTTGGTAAATATTATTGTTCAGGTTTGAGAGTAATGTAGGGGATGGTGTTTTTATATTGCTGTTGGTTTTGGAATATCAGAATTCATGTGCAGAGTTAGTACAATGAATGATGGGCTGATGAAAAGATGTTCAGAATTTTGTTATAGATTTTGTTTGAAATGTTTATTAGGTTGCCAATGGTTTATTTATATCTTGTAGGAAGTGGCTGGCATAGGATATTGCCTAAACTGCAGAGTTATAGTAATGCTTTCATGTGATCAGTCTGCAAACAGATGATTATTAAATGAACTGGTTTCAGTGTGGAAGGATTGTGATGACTGTCTGTATGAGATGGAGAAGGCTTCATCAGGGGACATGGGCTGCTGTTCATGGGGATCTTGGCATCTGGTGGGCAACACAATATACCTATACTTATACTTAGGTAATAAGGCTTATCTCTTGGAATGTAAATGGGTTGAACAGCCCTGTCAAATAAAGTAATGGAATATATTAAAAAATAAGTCCACAGATTTTGCTTATGCAAAAGACCCACTTGGGCATGATGAACATTTGAAGTTGAGTAGATTTGGTTATCATAAAGTGGCTACTGTTTCTGCGGTGAATCACAGGAGGCGGTGGGTAACAATTCTGTTGGGCAGTGGCCTTCAATATTAAACTGTAAATGAGCTACTGGATATTGAAAGATGGTTTGTGGTTAATAAGAATAAGTTAGGAAGCTCCCTTTGCTATAATCAGTATGCAGAGACCACTTGAAATTTATGGAAATATGTGCCTTTCTCTTAGGTTGTGTGACAGGATGACAGGATTACTCTTTGGACAGAGGCCTTAAATCTTGTCACTATGAGACAAGTCAGCAGGGCAGACCTCATAGGCTCAGTATGCCAAGAATGGAGTGTTTTAGCCAAGTGAATGACATTTGTGGATCTTTTTAAAATTGATAGAAATTGGACCCAAACATTTAGCTATGCATGTGTGTGTGTGTGTGTGTGTATATATATATATATATATATATATATATATATATATATCATAGAAATTTGGTTAACTGGTGAAATCAATGCAGAGGAGATTTAACAATTTTTATTGAAATTCCAAATGTTTCACAGAATGGAGTATGAAGACTCTGCAAGATAGTTTTGGTTTGGATGACATCTAGTTGGCACAGAACAGGTTAGTGATATGAAATAAGTGGAAGCAGGAGTGGAAAAATACACTAAAAAGGGAACAAGGTAGGTTTGCTTTGGCAGAACAGCAGCAGTGGGTAAGATGTGCCAAAGTGCAACAAGCAAATCATGTTAAATGGTTAAAGGGGAGAAATATGTCTGGGATAGAGAGAGATAGAACAATTACCAAAGAAGGAAAGGTATTTTAGGAGGCAATCTCTGTATAAACGTTTACTGCGGAATATAATTAAAGTGCAGACACTGCTGGCTATGAGGCTATTGCAGGTTAAAATAGAAAGAATAGTATATGAGGTTAGACACATGACTACTGGACACATTGAGACCAAGCCAGTGGGGGCAGGTCCTGTTTTCAGGAGTATTATTCTTCCCTGTAGAGAGAACAAATTTCCTTCAGCAATGAGAAGTATCCCTTGGATTTATTTAAATAAACACTGCAGCAGTTTGAGGATGTATTACACTTAATTACTATGGAGGTAGGAGGGAGCTAGACCTTATGATGAACAGGATCATTAGAGGCACATCCATGGGTTTGGATGGGATAACACTGGAAGTATATGAAACAGGCAGGGAGAGGGTGAAGCTAGAATTGCTGCAGACAATACATTTTTTTATTATAATTTTTTGGTTCCCCTTGGTAAAGCATTTAAATGGCCCAGCCGCCAGTGGCTGATATCCACTCTGGATCTGCCAGCTTTATCTCCTACTCCCCCTAGACTTCGATATTATTGGGGCCAAAGGCATCATGAAGGCTCAAAAATCTCTGCTTCCATCCTTGGGAGAATTTTTTATTGATATGCCTCACCCACTTACATATCCTGCCTCCTACATTCATTGATTATGTTTGAGGGCAACTCCCCTCTTTGAACCACAACTTCCGTAAGGGAGCATCATGAAATGAACACCCTACCATCCAGGATGGGCACACTCAGCCCTCCCTACTACTCAATCAGTCACCCAAGCTGCAAATTAAACCTAGGTTGACTGGGCCATAGTTAGGCCTTTATGCCTCTACACCACCCAAGCGGCTTTGAGATAATATATTACATTTTGAGGGTGAGCAGTTTCCCAGTACATGGAAAGCAGCTGTGATATCAACAGTTTTAGAAGAAGATAAGGACCTACTTTCAGTCATGTCCTATTGGCCAGTATCAGTTCTTAATCAAGACTATAACATTTTTATGGTGCTACTTGGCCATAACTATGATGACCCTTATTCACAAGGATCTAGTGTGGATTCATCAAAGTAAGACAAACATTTGATGATATAATTACTTGCTGATAATGTTACAGAAGGTTCAACAACAAAGAAGATCAAGGCTGGTGGTCAGACCGGATACAAAGAAAGCTTTAACGGAGTATATTGGGGGTACCACTTTATGGTGTTATCTTGGTTTCAATTCCCAGTGGGGTTTATTATATCACTGGAGACAATTTACAAGGGGTGCTTGTATAAAGTTGAACACAGACCTCTCCCAGGTATTTAATTTAAGCAAAGGGACAAGGAAAGGATATATTCAGTCTCTTCTATTATCTGTGATATATTTAAAGCCTTTTGCACTTGCCTTGAGGCATTCTGATATCTGGGAGCCGAGGCAACAAAAGGGGAATAGACTAGGTTGGCATTGTATCCCTGTGAATTACTGCTATACCTGGCTGATCTAGAAGTTCATATAGAGTGATTATTTCAGTTGCTAAACAGGTTCTGCAAGTTGGTGGATTATAATGGGGAGAAGATGTACTCCATCTCAGTTAACTTTATGTTTTCATTAAATTCAACACTGAAATATTCAGAGATGTTGTTGAGAATCTACAAAAAATATCTGGGGACTTATAAGGCCCCAACACATGATAAGACAGTAGGGGTTACCTATAGGAAACTGAAAGATAATTATAATAAGTGGTTCTGGCCAAGAATGTTAATAGACTTGAAACTTGATCAACAGATCCAGGCAAAACATATACTGGTTTTATCACTGGCTGTTACTGTTTTCTGTACTGCCCCTTGAGCCTAAGTGACTCTTTTTTTGAGATACTAAGAATACAGTTTCTGCTTTGATCTGGGAGTTGAAAAAGCTGAGGGTAGCATGGCAGGTATTGATACTTTGAAAGGACTAGGCATTTCGGGTCTTCACAGATACTGGAGGGCTTCCCATCTTTTGGTTATTTGTTTATGGGAATGGTAAGTTAAAGCAGTGACATGGTAAGACCTGGACTTAATGGTAGTATGTCTGGGAGGAACAAATCCAGATACAGTGATGTGGGTCAAAAAGGATGGTACGACCCCTAAGTTAAGAAGGGAGGAGGCAGGTAATTAAAAATGCTTGTTGGAAAATAGCAAGCAGGGAAATGGAGATTGTGCCTGGCCTCTATCAAGACCTCTCTGTATAATAATGAAGAGGTAGGATGCCTCATAATTTGGGTTGCTAGGCATCTGGGACTGAAAAATTAGGCACAACTGGTAGAAATGGAAGCCTTTAAATATGGGTGAGGTTTAGTCATTAACGTGAGCTGAGAACTGTAGATTACTTGATGTATAGAGGATTTAAGGGGATCTGTAACAAAATGAGAGTAGGTCTGCAGGGACAACCTGGTAATTTAGCCTAGAGTATGTTTTTATCAGATATGTACAAGCCAGAAGCCTCTTTAGATAAGTTGGTTAGCAGAATATATAGGTTAGTAAACAGAGGTCAGCCTGGTTCTCTCGTACAGATGGATAGATCCCTTACTTCATCCTAAGTGACTAGGGGGTTCAATTAGTGGCCCCAGAACTGGAGAAGCCAGGCAAGGAGTAAAAATTAAAGGAGTGGGCCTGGTCACCTCTCCTTAGAATTAGGGAGGGTAGCAGGTGCTGTGGAGTACACAAGCAAGTGCAAGTCCTCGTGTGAAGATTGGGGAAATCACTTTCTACTTGCTGCAATATCCCTTGCTGAATCCTTTGTGTAGTGCTTGTTTGACTTTCTGTTCTCTGCCTGACTATTGCCGATCTCTGTTTGTGTTTGATTTTGTACTGAAGTTATTCATTTACAATTTGGTTTGCTATATTGCATTTTGTTTTGTTTTAAGTTTTTTGTTCTTCTGGAGGTTTAAGAGATCTTGTCTAGGGTCAGTTAGAAAAGAATTCTTTGGCAGACAATGAATAACATCCAGCTATTTATTGGGAGGAGCTGAGAAACAACATTCCTCATTTAACTAGAAATATTTAAAGGCATCTTTATTTAGCTACAGTGCTTGTTTGACTTGCTGTTCTCTGCCCAGCTATTGTTTATCTCTGTCTGCATTTGATTTTTCCCAGGCACCCACCCTACTGCTGTTGCACTCTTAAACTTGGTGGCCTTTGAGTTGCCCACCCTACTATAAATCTGATTTTGGACGCTCCTCCCAGTCCCATCTCATCAACAAATTCTACTGAGTACTGACAAGCATCTGGGAAGGCTCACCCCCATAGTCTCTTAAACTTGAATTATATTCTGTTTCTTCCCTTCCAACTTACTTAAAAAAAATTGCACTTTATTTAGCTGCTTTTACTGTAACTGCGTTTCTTCCTATTTTATTTAGCTTTTTGCTGCACATTCTTAAAGTGTTCAGTTGTGTTTAATGTACTGCATTTATTACTGCTTATTAGTAGCCCTATTCAATTGTAACTGTTATTCTAAGCCTCTTAGGTTTGATTTAAGCACTTAGGCTTCAAACTAGTTATCTCACATAAGGAAAGTTTGTGGTCTACACTCTTGTGGCAGGAGAGGTAGCTTACACCCTTCTAAGTTGGGAATTGGTGGCTGAAAGCTTATTCCATCTGTCCTCAACCCATTTTCCCATTTTGCACATGGGGTCAGAGTTTCATTACTGCAGTGACAATCATCTCAAGCCAGGGTTTACACCACTGGGTGACTAGCCCTGCCATGGTAGTTCATTCGCACCACTCACTCACATACTCACCTGTTGCCAATTTAGAGTGTCCAGTCCACCTACTGCATGTTTTTGGTGGAGCATCTATGGACCCTGGAAACTATCGCCCCATAAGCCTGACTAGCTTAGTCTGCAAGGCTATGGAGAGGATCATCATGGAGCTCATAAACAAAGACACTGGGGACCTACAAGACACTAGATCCTACCCAGTTCGGCTTTGTCAAGGGCAGATCCTGCCTTTTGAACCTGGTTGACTTCTTTGAAACAGTCAACAAAGCCATAGATGAAGGGAAGGTAGTCCACACAGCCTATCTGGACCTTGCAAAGGCATTTGACATAATACCCCACTCGGGCATCATAGATAAGCTATCCAGCTTAAATATAAACCCCTATGTCACAAGATGGGTCGCAAACTGGCTCAAAGACAGAACCCACAGAGTGAGAGTTGCTGGAGCCATGTCAGACTCAAAACCGGTCACAAGTGGCGTCCCACAGGGTTCTGTCCTGGGACCACTCTTGTTCGGTATATACTTTTCCGAGGTACAGGCAAGCGTGGGAGGACTATGGCTCACCAAGTTCGCAGACGACTGCAAACTGGGCGCCATAATCAACTCTCCAGCTGACACAAACATCCTTCAAAAAGGTCTCACAGAGACAGATAACTGGTGCCAGCACCATGGTTTAAAGCTAAATGCCAAAAATGTATAGTCATACCCTTTGGCAAAACAATGTGCCCACAAATTACCACATAGGCGGAAACCCATTAAGTACAGAGAAAGTTATTAGGGACCTGGGGACCCAAGTTGATAGCAATCTCTCCTTTGAAAACCACATTGCCAAAGTGGTTAGAAAGACCTTCTACATAGCCCACCTCATCACGAAGGGTTTCACATCTAGATCAAGAGAGGTAATCGTGCCCCTTTATTCATCCCTCATCAGGCCCATCATAGAATACAATGCCCCTTTGGGATGTACCTTACCCGACACCTGCAGCAATTAGAAAGACCCCAAAAGTATCTCACCAAGAGGATCAAGGGTCTCAAACAGATGCCATATACTGCTCGGTTAAAAAACTCCAGCTCTACTCAGTTGCATACCGCCTACTTCGAGGCGATCTATGCCTGACATACAAAGCTATGTCAAATCCAGAATTAATGGACATGCTCCACCTCAGTAAATCTAAATCCCTTAGAGCCACACGCTTGAGGGACTTGAACCTCAGCACAGAAATAAATAGAACTTGCTGGAGGGACAGGTTCATAACCCAGAGGCTCCCTTCGCTCTGGAATGGAATTCCAGTTCATGTGAGGCAGAGCACCTCACTGAATCTCTTCAAGAAGAATCTCGATAAGTGGATGGGGGATCGTAGGTTTGTCCCAGGGATTACTCCCGTGTCACTATTAGATAGAGGCACAGTAAACTAAATCTTAAAAATGGGCACAGTATACTCAAATCAAGGGGTGGCATAAGCCATACAGAATCGGGCTAGGCTTATAATTGCCCCAGGGCAGATAGCCTAGTATGAACCTATGAACCTATGAACCTATAGGAGGAAATCTGAGCACCCAGAGGAAACCCACATGACCACAGGGGAGGAAATGCAGACTCCATACAGAAGGCACCCCAGCCAAGAATCGAACTGGAGAACCTCTTGCTGTGAGGTGACAATGCTAACCATTGAAGTACCACAAAGACTTATTGTATCTGCTATTTTAAAAGTGTCTTAGTTGTTGTTTAAGCACTTGGGCTCTAAAACAGTCATTTTACATTAAGAAGGTTTGTAGTCTACACTCCTGTGGGAGGAGAGAGTAGCTTCCACCCTAATGAGTTGGGAATTACTGTTGAAGGCTTATTGTGCCTGTTATTTTAAGTGTCATTGTTCTGGTCTGTGGTCTGCACTCTTGCGGCATTACTGTCTAGACAGATTTTTTTAAACTACTGAGCATCTAGTTTACTCATCGCTGAGCATTGCTGATTAAGTTGGTGTCTTATTGACTTGTTCAATATTTAAGTCTTTCTCACGCCTCCCTAGTAGATCAATGCCCATGGATATGCACTTCCTGACTCTCTCTGTGGCTAGTCTGGTTGAAATGGGTATTCTGAGGCATAGGAGTTATTGCCTCATGTACACTGACAGCCCATTTATTCTTAATAAAACAGATTGTGTATGTGACAGGTGTAATACACTTTAACACTGGAGGCAAAACTCTTCTCATACAACCAAAACTAATCCTACAGAGGTTGTCAATGACTCTTGCACCATGTCTACTGCACAAAATAAAGACCCTAAATATAAAACTAACAAAAAATGCAAAGAGTTAGACCAACATATATTCCAGGGCTAAAAATATTTAATAAAATAAGATATAAAAATAATAAAAGTTAGTGAGTGCTTTCACAACATAAACAGTTGTTTTGCCAGACCAATTTAATATTACATTTTAGTAAATCATTTAGATAAGACAGTGTCACCATTAATAGGATGCATAATGAAACACTATAACCAATCATGTTACATATTTACTGTCCATGTGATGACCATTCAGATTTCACTAGATGTAACAATAAGATCATTCAGAGAAAACTTAAAATAAAACATTACTACCAATGATAGGTGGCTTCATATAACATTGTAAACAATCTCACTACACATTTGTTAACCATTCAGTGGCAAAGAATATAGTAATACAGCCATTCAGATTCCACTTAGTGTAGTATTATAGCCAGTCATATAGGTTCCTTACAATGAATTTTCTACCAATTATAAATACAAGGAAAAAAACAATATAACCTATTGTATTGCAAGGTTACTAACCAAAATACAGCCATTCAGGCTTTACTTAGTGTAGACTTGCAGCCAATCATATTTCACAGTTAAAAACATGTAGTATAGTAGCCAAACTAATCAGACAATGCAAATTAAGATAATTTAGTTAATAACAGTTGCGTATCAGGATGCACAAATGCAGTAGCTGTAGATGTAAACCAACAGTGACTACAAGCATTGCAGGGAATAGTTCCCTGTTCCATACCAGTAAGAGCAATATTGGCAATATCTTTGATCTTTGGGGTAACATAGCATAGTCTTGATGTTCCTTTTATTTTTTATACCTAAACCTGAGGGTCTGTCCGATCACATTCTTAAGTGTTGAATCAGTCATTAATATTGACCAGTGTTCCTTAATAATTTCAGTAATGGCACATATATTACTAGTATAAAAAAGGGGGATCTTAACATTCTCATTCAAATTTTGCTTCCTAGTAATATCCATAGCTACGCCATCATTCTGTAGGTAATATTGTCCATCAGATACAAACACATTATTCTCAAGTATGAGCTATGGGCACTTCCAGTGCCAATAGTTATGCCAATATAGTAATGGCAAAGTGGGAGAAGAATTTAACTTAAATGAGCATGATTTTGTTGGCTGTATTTTATTTTACCGACGTTTTGTCAATGACCTCTTCATTATATGAGGAGATGGAGGGAATGACCTGAAAAACTTTCATGAGTTTTTAGATAGCTCAACATCTTTTTTGAAGTTTTCATTAACTTTCTCTCCCCGTGAAGTTAGTTTTTTGGATAGTCTGATTACTAAATTAGTTGATGGGTGTATAACTACTGGAATTTATAGGAAGCCCTGCCATAGGAATACTTATTTGCATAGACGGAGTATGCACCAGGGGAGTATCTTTCAGAATACAATTAAAGGGCAGGGGATGAGGGTGTCTAGATTGAATGCCTTTGATTTTAAATTTAATGATGAGATTTGAAATTTAAGTATAAACTTGGAAAAGAGGGGTTATAGAACCTCTGTAATTAATGCAAATATGAGTCAGATTTCATCTTTATGCCTGGATAGAGCAAAGCCTTATTTTTCTTTATGAGAATGCAATGAAGTTAGCATTACTAGGAAGCAAAATTTGAATGGGAATGTTAAGATCCACCTTTTTTATACTAGTAATGTGCATACCATTACTGAAATTGTTAAGAAACACTGGTTAATGTTAATGACTGATTCAACACTGATGTGATTGGAGAGACCCCCAGGTTTAGGTATAAAAATAAAAGGAACATCAAGATTATGCTATGTTACCCCAAAGATACTGCCAACATTGGTCTTACTATTTCCTGCAATGCCTGTAGTTACTGTCGGTTTATATCTACATCTAACACATTTGTGCACCCTGATAATGGTCAAGTATATAATTGCAGAGTACTGGCAAGTTGTTACATCTGTCATGTAGTTTATCTTGCTACCTGCCAGGTATGTGAGTCATTTTACATTGGTAAAACAGACAGACCATTGAAAGATTGTATCAGAGAACACTTGTATCAGATAAGGATTAATTCTACTACTAATGCATTGTTTAAACATATTCTTGACACTAACAAAACTCATGTTTCTGTGTTAAATGTTCTAGAGGTTATCAAAGTGAATATCAGACAATGTGATATTTAAAACAGAGCTGAAAGTGCTGAGGAACAATGGATTATTAAACTTAGAGCAGACAGGGTTCATAGGTTCATAGGTAAGTACTAGGCTATCGGCCCTAGAGCCTATATAAGCCTAGCCAAAAAGGTACCCTGGTTTTCACCACCCAAGAAATTTATTTTCCTGTGCCCCTGTTGAGCAGAGCCACAGAAGTGATCCCCAGGGTGAATTTCCTGTTTCCCATCCAATTGTCAAGATTTTTCTTAAAGAGGGCTAATGAGGAGCTTTGACATGAATGGGTAGTCTGTTCCAGAGCATGGGAAGTCTCTGAGACAGGAATCTATCCCTCCAACATGTTCGGTTTATTGTGGTGACAAGGTTTAGGTCTCTGGAGTGTGTGGCTCGGAGAGATTAGGATTTCTTTAAATGTAGCATGTACATCACATCTGGGTTAAACTTGGCTTTGTATGTATGGCAGAGGTCGCCTCTGAGTAGGTGATATGCTACGGAGTAGAACTGGAGTTTTTTTAGACAGTCTGCATATGGCATCTGTTTGAGGCTGGTAATCCTTCTAGTGAGGTATTTCTGTGGCCTTTCTAGTTGTTGTAGATGTCTTGCGAGATACATGCCAAACGGGGCATTGTACTCTATAATGGGTCTGATGAGGGATGAGTAGAGAGGAACAATGACCTCTTTTTTTCTGGAGGAGAACCCCTTTGTGATGATGTCTGCCATGTAGAAGGATTTCCTGACTACTGTAGCGATGTGATTATCAAAGGAGAGACTACTGTCCACCTGTGTCCCAATGTCTCTTATCACACTTTTGGTGTTTAGTAGGTTACCGCCTATGTGGTAGCTCATGGGTACGGTGTTTTTCCCAAAGGGGATGACAATGCACTTCTTGGCATTGAGCTTCAGGCCATGACTTTGACACCAAGTATCAGTCTGAGTGAGGCCTCTTTGTAAAACGGCCATATCCTTAGGTGAGTCTACTATGGCTCCTAGCTTGCAGCTATTTGTGAACTTCCTCAGCCAGAGACCAGCTGTATTAGCCTGGACTTCTGAGAAGTAGATACCGAACTGGAGAGGACCCAGGATCGAACCCTGTGGTACTCCACTTGTCACTGGTTTGAAGTCGGATTTGGAGTCAGCTACTTTCATTGTGTGCGTTCTGTCAGTGATCCAGTTGGCCACCCATCTTGTGACATAGGGATTTATGCCCAGTCTAGTGAGTTTATCTATAATAACAGAGTGGGTGATGGCGTCGAAAGCCTTGGCGAGGTCAAGATAGGCTGTGCGCACCACCTTACCCTCATCCACGGCTCTGATGACTGCTTCAAAGAAGTCAATCAGGTTTAGGAGGCATGATCTACCTTTTACAAACCCAAACTGAGTGGGGTCCAGAGTTTGGAGGTTACCTATGTCTTTGTTTATAAGTTCCAAGATGATGCATTCCATGGCCTTGCAGACCAGGCTAGTCAGGCTAATGGGGCAGTAGTTCCCGGAGTCCATAGTGGCACCCCCTTTGTGGAGTGGGATAACTGTTGCTGTGTACCACTCAGTAGGTACAAAGCCTGAAGTGAAGCTATGGTTGAACATGGTACTGAGGTGGGGTGCCAGTTTGTTCTGTAATTTGTGGAGAATGCAGTCTGGGATGTTGTCTGTACCCATGGATGCTATGTTCTTGGCTTTGGAGAGTGCAGTCATTACTTTGTGACTATGATTACAGGGGATTTGCATTCTTCCAGGATGGGGATGGGCCCTTTGGAGGGTGAGGGGGGGGGGGTAAAGTCTGCACTGATAAGAAAAAAAGAAGCACAATGGTTCCACACAGCACACCTTTAATTCCAATAAGATAGGGTAAGTGCTTTCATGGATATTCTCCGCTTCATCAGACCATACAATACTAAAACACCATCATAATGATATAGCTATTTAAATACTAAGCAACCAATGGGGATTATGCTAGCTAACAATCAAGATTAACCCATTCATCTCATAGTTTCTATGAACAGCTTACCTATGTATAAAACATGCTAAAAAACAAGTTAAAAAAACACTACCACAATACTATATTGTAATGAGAACAATATCATATAAATTACATATAATCATAAAACCATTCCATGAATAATATATGTAAATAAAAATAAAAATAAATAGATTGCTGTGATAGCAAAAATATTTAAACATGTTAAAAAGACATAAAATCAACAGTAATATCTAGGTCCTTTCAATGTTTAAGGGCTCTAGCTTTAAGAAATGATTTCAAGGAAACTTTGCTATTTAAACCTGGGGGCTTATCAGCCTGAAAACGTATGATCCATTTCTGCTCCACAGCTTCAGTTTTATTGCTGAGATCCCCACCTCTCATGTTTCTATATAGAATCTCCAATACTAAAAACTTAAACTTGTGTCTAGATTCTTCTTTGGCCACATGCATGGCCAGAGCACTGGTCTCCTTAGCATTCCTAATGTCTCTGAGGTGTTCAAGGATTCTACCTTTAAATACTCTATTGGTCTTACATATGTAGAACGAGAAACATTCAATACAAAAACAGAAGTAAACAACATTTTTAGTCTGACAGTCAGCATAAAAAGTTCTGTCTATTTCAAATCCAAGCTGTGGATGTAAAAAATACCCACCAACATGTATGCAGACGCAAGCCATACATCTCCTACAGGCATAAGTCCCCAATCTTTCAGACTGAATATAACTCTGGGGGCATAGAGGCCTATAACATAGCTGGTTCTTAAGGGACCTGTTGTTTCTAAATGTGAAACTTGGTTGATGGCCTATCACTCCTTTCAGTTCTTGAACTGTCGAAAGGATATCCCAATTATTTCTAATTACATCACAGACCATGTGAATATTACTCACAAAAGTCAAAGGCATCCTAATCCTCACATCATTATCAGTTCTGGTACCAGTTAGAGTATTCACACCAATTACATCAGTGGTCTGAGCATTAGATGGAATGTTAAAATATGGTCTACATCAACACTGTCTCTCTTTCCAGGCTTCACTGATCTGAAAATCAATAACATTGCATTTATAGCCCCTTTCCATAAATTCTTCCTTAAGTGTAGCCAGTGCTAATGTTAAATTGGCATGATCGCTGTATAAGCGCACCATGCAAAATATTTGCCCTCTTAATACATTAAGCTTGGTATGGTTGGGGTGCATGCTACCATTATGTAGTATGTTATTCCTCCTTACACTCTTCCTGTACAGAGTGGTAGAAACAGAATGCAAATCATCCTTACTCACCTTAACATCTAAGAATTCAATCTCATCAAGTGAATACTTGTATGTAAATTTCAAAAAAACATTCAAGCCATTCATGTACTGCAGAAATTCCATTAACCATTCTTCTGTACCTTGCCACAGCAAACAAATGTCACCCACAAAATGCTTGTAACATTTGATTGAGGCACAGTATGTGTTATTGGAGAGGACGTACTTAGTCTCCCAATTTGACAAGTGATAGGCTGGCATAGCTATTTGCACAAGCAATGCCCATAGCCACGCCAACCTTCTGTATGTAATAAGTGTCATTAAAAATGAACGCATTATTCTCAAGAATAATGTCAAGGAGAGTACAGATAAGTCCCACCTTGTCAGTAAGAATATTACTTCCACATAGCAATTCCCTAACATTCTCTATGCCCCAGCTGATAGGGATGACAGTAAATAAAGATTCTATGTCCAAGGTAACAAAAAAACATGGACCTGCTATAACATCAAAGTGATTACTTAAATCATTAAGGAACTCCTTGGTATCTTTCAAAACAGTCTGACAATTATTTAGAACCGCATGTACATTCTTTTCTACAAATATTGAAAGTGATTCTGTTACCCAACCTTTGCTTGATATAATGGGTCGCATCGGGGGATTGTATAGATTCTTATGTACCTTAGAGAGGCCATATACTATGGGAGCCACCAGTTGGTCCACTTTAAAATACTCAAACAATGGTTCAGAGATCATTCCAGTTATTAATAAATCAAATACATAGAATTGTACCTTCTCAATAACACCTTTCAATACAACAGAAGATATGGAAGTATAAGTATCTACTTCACTTAAAAAGGTCAACATACTCATCACATACATATATTTGTCCAGCACTACAATGCCACCCCCCTTGTCTGCTGGTCATATCTCAATGCTATTCATGTGTTTTAATTCTGACAAAGCATGCCTCTCAACACTTGACATGTTAACAAATACATTCCTTTGCTTATCAGCAAACTTCTCCCTAAGTTGTTTGTCACAAACGTCTATAGACAATTCAATTATGGGATTTGTGAGTGGAACAAAGGTACTGGGCTTTTTAAAAATACAATCACTTTGCATGGTATTACTGAACATTGTTCTCAGAGTTAAAGTCCTGCCAAACAAGCATACATCTTGTAGCACACTTACTAAATCGGCTTTCTGGGCTGGAACAAAAGTCAAACCTCTGTTTAAAACAGAAAGTTGCATTTCAGTTAAAACTGTAGAAGAAATATTGTTTACTAAACCTGTTTTGTCCTCTTTCCTGTTCTTGTTACCTCTTCCTCGCTGTGTAGTCGCCTTATCCTGGGGTTCGTATACCGACTTCTGGATCTTCCCCTTATTGGTCACGGATCATTCAACAAAAAAAGCCCTTGTGATGAGTTTGGCAATGCCAAGCTCTGTTCGGTTCTAATGGGACTCTTGCGTGGTGCCATGTTGGATTTCTTCTTAACGGCAACATCGCTACTTTCAGTAGCAACATAACTGCAGCCTGCAGTACTTCCATTCACATTATTAGTGCTTGCATCCATTAAGTTCTTCTCTGCTGGTGTAGGTGGTGGCACAACTCCTGATGTTACAAAAGTAACCGCAGATGTCTGTAGTGGCTGCTGAGTGAGTACGCTAGGTGCCTCAGCTGTTCTAACATTCTCAAAGCTCCGCCCATTTCTTGTTGAATGCTGTATAGTAGAATTGAGGCTGTTTCTCTCTCTATTCCAAGAGAAAACATTGCCATCCTGAAAATCCTTCATATCTCTCTGAATTTCTCTTGTTTTCGTAGCTGAAAGCCTTTTGTCATAACCTGAGATATTATCAAATAAAATGTCCATTCTGTCTCCAGAACATCATCCGAATAAGTATTAAATATGTAATTTTGCATGGCATATGTTCCATTGTATAACTCCACATCTTCAGGTCGAAAAAATTTATCAGGAGTTGCATGTACTTGGCACTACATTCAAGGTTAAGTAGTTGCCAGCGTCTTAGCAATTCTGGATATGTTTGACCATAACTGAGCATTGTTAGAACTCTAAGCCCACTTGGTGCTACTTTTAAGTTCAAAGAGGCTTCTAAATGAAAGTGTTGCCACTGCAGTCGCTTATATTTGTACAGTTTATTCTCTAAGTTACGATAGTCCGTATTAAAAGCCTCAAACAAGTAGGAATCATTTGAGGTAGTGTCATGTTGTAAATACACTTTATCACTTAGTAATGGGTTACTTTGTACATTCAAAAGTGAATTCAGGCAATCATTCTTCCTCCTATTAGGTGTCATAGCCATAGAAGGCACCTCAGTATCACATAATTAAACATTACTTTCTGCCATGCTCGGTTAGAGGTAACACAACAGTCAGATAAAGAGAAATTCAAACCTCTAAGCCGATAAAGGAACCAGGAACAACAAAAACATTTGGATAAGTAAAAAAGAAGCACAATGGTTCCACACAGCACACTTTAATTCCAATAAGATAGGGTAAGTGCTTTCACGGATATTCTCCACTTTATCAGACCATACAGTACTAAAACACCATCATAATGATATAGCTATTTAAATACTAAGCAACCAATAGGGATTATGCTAGCTAAGAATCAAGATTAACCCATTCATCTCATAGTATCTATGAACAGTTTACCTATGTATAAAACATGTTAAAAAAGAAGTTAAAAAAACACTATCACAATACTATATTGTAATGAGAACAATATCATATAAATTACATATAATCATAAAACCATATAAATAAACTTCTATGAATAATATATGTAAATAAAAATAAAAATAGATTTCTGTGATAGCAAAAATATTTAAACATGTTAAAAAGACATAAAATTAACAGTAATATCTAGGTCCTTTCAATGTTTCAGGGCTCTAGCTTTAAGAAATGATTTCAAGGAAACTTTGCTATTTAAACCTGGGGGCTTATCAGCCTGAAAATGTATGATCCATTTCTGCTCCACAGCTTCAGTTTTATTGCTGAGATCCTCACGCCAATACTAAAAACTTAAACTTGTGTCTAGATCCTTCTTTGGCCACATGCATTGCCAGAGCACTGGTCTCTTTAGCATTTCTAATGTCTCTGAGGTGTTCAAGGATTCTATCTTTAAATACTCTATTGGTCTTACCTAAGTAGAACGAGAAACATTCAATACAAAAACAGAAGTAAACAACATTTTTGGTCTGACAGTCAGCATAAAAAGTTCCATTTATTTCAAATCCAAGCTGTGGATGTAAAAAATACCCACCAACATGTATGCATACACAAGCCATACATCTCTTACAGGCATAAGTCCCCAATCTTTCAGACTGAATATAACTCTAGGGGCACAGAGCCCTATAACATAGCTGGTTCTTAAGGGACCTTTTGTTTCTAAATGTGAAAATTGGTTGATGACCTATCACTCCTTTCAGTTCTTGAACTGCCAAAAAGGATATCCCAATTATTTCTAATTACGTTACAGACCATGTGAATATTACTCGCAAAAGTCAAAGGCATGTCTGCCAGGATGTTAGCAATATCAGATGGTTCTGTAAATCTAGTGCCATTGTGCTGTAGCTCAGAGCAGATCTGAGTGTTACCATTGAGATTCTTGACATAGCTGTAGAATGCTTTGTGGTTGTCTTTAGAATCAGTGGTGATTTTATTTTTGTAACTAGCTTTTGAGGATTTTATGAGGGATCTCAGCTTCTTACTGAGGCTGACCAAGGAGTTCCTGCAATCATAGGATTTTACTCTTTTTTGCAACAGTGTCTTCCTTCTGTTGTAGAGTTTCTTTATGGCAGGGGTCCACCAGATTGGCTTCCTTAGCATCTTGGTTCTGTTGGGGATGGCACGGTCCATGCACTTGTGTATGTGCTTATACAGTGCATTTGTATAGGATTCAGCAGTCGTGCCTCTATTTTCCATCTGTATGGGTGTTGTGAAGTTAGCCACTTCTGTCTTAAAAAGCATAATGTTGGCTTTGGAGAAGTTTTTTACGGTGGTTTCCTTAATGGAGGTGGGGGTGGGATATGGATGTATGGAGTGATTAGCTTGTGGTCGGATCTGACCAGTGAGGAGGTCGACCTCTGGCATGGAGCATCAGTTACCCATATTGGTAATGACCAGGTCCAGGATATTGCTGCCTCTGGTGGGTGTATGGACAAGCTGATCCAGGGTGTTGGAATTGATGAATTCAAGAAAACTTTGAGCAAATGAGTTAGTACATGAGTAGTTTTCCCAGTTGATGGTAGGGTAGTTGAAATATTCCATTATTAGATTTTTGGGCTGTACTTTAATATTATCCAGTATATCAAGAAAGGTGGAGTGAGCGTCCTGGTGCATGCTGCAACCTGGATTGCAGTCTTGCCCAGTTTTAATTGTACTTGGATAATTTCAGATGCATTATGTTGAGCAACTAGCCTGGAGGTGTGGACATCCTTTATGAATATGGACACGCCTCCTCATTTAGTGTTTCAGTCTAGGTTAGGTGGCCAAAAGGTGTGGTATGAATTATAGCCTGGTAATGCAGGGGTGATCTCTGGAGCCTTGAACTAGGTCTCTGTCACTGCACAGATGTCGATGTTCTGCATCTTAAGGAGTGCCTTAAATGACTGCATTTTTAGGTTTAGACGTCTAGCATTGAGTAGCATTACCCTCAGATTTAGCTTGTTTGTACCTGCTATGGTTGTGAGTTTGGCTTTTGAACCTTGCCTAAAAAAACACTATGGGGTGGCAAGAGCCTTAGCCAGTATCCATCCCAGGGTGACAGGTGTAGGTCATCTCTGGCAAAGCATCGAGGTCTGTCAATCATGTCATCCCAGGCAGACAGATACTGGTTCTCCTTAGAATGACACCAGAAGCTTAGCCAGTTGTTGAAGTCAATCATTTTGTCCTTGTACTGTGGTATCATTCTGGGCAATAGCAGGATGCTACTCAGGGCTGGGGTCATATCTGCCTGAGCTACATGATCCAAGAGCTCCTCCATGTCTCTTTTCATGTAGTCCAGGGAGTTACGTCTCAGGTCATTCACTCCAACATGGACAATGACAGGGTCATATTTGTAGTTGTTGTGGAGTGACCGGAGTGCGTGTGTTATGTGGCAGATTCTGGCACCCAACAGGCAGCTGACAGTAACTTTCTCCTTGTTTAGCCTGGTGAGAGGGAAATCAGTATGCCTGACTATAAAGTCACCTATGACTAATGTGTTGGGTACATTGTTTTGCCTTATGGGTTGAGGTTGAGTGGCACACTGATTTTGTCAGCTATGTGTCATATAGGTAGTGTTGGGGGTGGTGGTTGCTTGTGTTTCAGCTTTGGAGGTCTCTGTTGTTTGGGCAGATTTTTACTGAGAGCCTCCGCAAATGTAGGTGTGTGTTTTGTGTTACTATGTGTGGGTTTAGGTGGTGCAGGTTTTGATGGAATATGTGTTAGTGTGGTCTGGTGCAGGTGTTTACCTCCTCCTCTTGACTGTCTAGTCCAGTCTTGGCTGGATACAGCTTGGTTTCCTGTTTGGCTATATAAGTGCATCTCTTACAGGTTGTAGTGTTGGATGGTACGAGGAGAGAGTTGTCAGTGTACATGAGGCAATTGCTACATTGCCCCAAGATGCCCAGATTCATCAGGTGGACAGGGGAAAACACCGGGAGCTGTCCCTTAGACATGCCTGGTTAGGTGCTTATCAGTTTAAGTAGTAAAAACTGCTTTCCTCTTGAAAAGTGAGGAAAACTGAGTGCTGCAGTAATTTGTAGATTATTTAGTGCTTGCAATGAGTTTTGAACAAGTGCTGAGCATAAAGAAAAAATTTTGAGTTCTAAAACTAGAAAACTGGCTAATTCTAAGGGAAAATTTGAAGAGCAGACTTTCTGGCACTGGGAAAAGTTTAACCGTAATTAAACTGCGCTGAGCAATGCGCAAAAGTGCACAAACACTGGTTTTTAAACAGAAAGATGAAAGGGATAGAAATAGCCCAAAATGGCCAATAAAACTACAGATTCTGAGCTGAAACCACTCCTCTTGCGACAGATAGGCTGCTCAAAGCTCACCGATGAATAAAGAAGCTTCCCTCTATCTTAGTAAGGTCTGGGCAACACAGAAACTACAAAACAGCCCAGAATTCAGCAAAATCTGAAAACTGGACTCTACTGGTTATAGAAAGGTGGGAAACAAGTAGGGAGATAGGAATTTTTTTTTTCAAAAATTAAAACAGATACAGTAATACAAACACTTTCAAGGCAGAAAAATGTCTAGCACTCTTCAGTGTGTAGCCCTCTTAAAAATGATCAGTTAAAGTGCAAACAGTATCAGAATTTTAAAAAACAGTTCAAATAAGTAGCTAAGTTAATAAAAAATGCTCGGAATAGTGTGGTTAGTGAAAATAAGCAATAAAAAGCAAAACAGAGGTATTTAATCCACTCAAAGTCTCTCTTTTCTCCTTCTGCTGCTGTAGAACTGTGCAGGACACTCAGACAGGCTCTTGCTAAGGTAAGGGTTTGAATGCTAAGGTCCCTTTGAGACCATTTTTAAAATGCCACGGGGCTACAATATTGAAAAATAGCTATGTAGAAGCAGTCCAGTGGTAGAATTTTAACCTTTCATGTAAGACGTCTGGGTTTGATTCTAGGCTAAGCAGAGTTCTAAATGTTTAGTATTGATCACACATATTTCTTGAACAGTGTAGAAATATGTTAGAAGGGAGTCTTTATTGTGAGAAGAAGCCAAAGGCCAGCTGATATGCAACTGTTATTAACTAAATTATCTTAGTTTGCTTTATCTGATTAGTTTGCCACTATACTACATGTTTTGATGGCTGTATTTTGGCTATTAACCTTGCAATGTTGTTGTTTTCTTTCGCTTTTCCCAGTTAGCCAGTCCACTAATGATATGGTGCCAAGGTGCCGGTTATATTGTTTTGCATTTATGATTGGTAGAAAATTCATTGTAAGGAACCTATATGACTAGCTATATTATTACACTAAGTAGAATCTGAATGGCTGTATTACTATGTTCTAAGCCACTGAATGGTTAACAAATGTGTAGTGATACTGTTTACAATGTTATATTAAGCCACCTATCACTGGTAGTAATGTTTTATTTTAAGTTTTCTCTGATTGGTCTTATTGTTACATCTAATGAAATCTGAATGGCCATCAGATGGATAGTAAATGTGTAACATGATTGGTTGCAGTGTTTTGTTATGTACCCTTTGATTTGCAATATTAAATTGGTCTGATGAAGCATCTGTTTATGCTGTGAAAGCACTCGCCAACTTTTATTATTTTTATATCTTATTTTATAAATGTTTTTTATCCCGAATTGTTGAGTGGGCCATTTATCTTAGGAGTCTACTTATGCTGAGGCATTTAAAAGTAACCTTCCTAAAACACTAAGACTTCTTGCAAAAGGTCCTCAGCCATCATGTAAACATTCCATTAAAACACCACCTACAGCTATACATAGTAACACTGTATCCAGTGCCTCCACTGCTAAGCCCTTAAGGCAAAGCAGCACACAGCCAAATTTCCTGGTCATTGGTAATTCTATAGTGAGGCACAACAATGTCCCCCTCACCAGACTGACTAAGGAGAGAGTCACTGTTAGCTGCCTGGTGCCAGTATGCCTTTGTCATAGTTGTTGTGGGTGTTAATGACCTAAGATGTACCTCCCTTGATTATATGAAGTGAGACATGGTCAAGCTCACTGATTATGTGTCTCAGGCAGGTCTGAGCCTAGCACTGAGTAGCATACTACCTTCTCCAAAGTTGATGCCATGTTACCACAGGAAATGAATGCTTTTAACAATTGGCGTAGCTTCTGGGGTTAATCCAGGGGGGTATACTATTTGATGGCCTGGGAGGGCATGGTTAACAGATCCTGCTGCTTTGCTAGGGATGGTCTGCACTTATGCCTTCTAGGCTTTCTGATAATGGAAAAGGCCTTTTCCACCCCATGGTGCCTTTTTTTAGGCAATGCCAAACTGATAAACCTAACGACTTAAATGAACCTATGAAGGAATATCTGAAGGTGGTACTGCTCAATACTAGAAGTCTTAACAAGAAACTCCACTCCCTACAAGCCTTCCTCTCCATGGAGAGAGTGTAGTAATGAAGTCATGGTTTAAAGCCACTGATAGTACCCCAGCAATGCAAGGTTATAATGCCTTTCACACCTTTAGACCAGCTACTGTACAAGATGGAACTAAAGGTGGAGGACTGTCAATCTATATTAAAACCAGTCTCACATTCAGACTAGTTAAAATATATGAGCCATCAGAACTCATACATGTGCAACTCACCATACACAGGGTGTTATATCATATCCTTGCAACATATAGGTTCCCTTCCATGTCCCATGAAACTCATACTACCTATTTCAATGTAATGAAGTCCCTGACTATTCATCCCAATACAATATTCATGGGGATCTCAACTACCCCTCTATAGACTGGGAATCCTGCACCACTTTTAATGCACAAGCCCATTAATTCCTAAACTTTGTTAATACCAGCATTCTGGAACAACTGGCCCATTCTCCTACCAGGGGTGCAAACATCTTTGACCTTGTACTCATGGACATGGGGCCAATGCTCCTCATCCAAAGTAATATCTTCACTTGTCAGACTTGACCATAAGACAGTATTACTTGAAGTAAAAATTAAATACAGGGATCCAGCGAAACCGAAAACCTTTAGGAACTATTCCAAGGCTAACCTCTCTCTACTAAGCAACACCTTGGTTAAATTCCAAGCACCCCCAAACCCAGTACATACCATAGAACACACTGAGCTATTTACAAAATCTTTGTACAACCATACTGATAGCTGTATAGACCCAACTGTGCCCACTCATATTAAGAATAAGACAAACTCAAACAAGCCACCCTGGTGGAATTACAGTATCAATTGGTTATACAACAAAAGAAAAAATAATCTTGGCCAAGAGTAGGTGGAACAAAGCCATACATACTAAAAGCCCCCTGACCAATCTAAACAGGCAGCTAAGAGGGTTAATTAAAACTTCAGAGGCTAAATGTGAAGAAAAAAATAGCTTCTCAGGCAAAGGACAACCCCAAAGCTTTCTACAGCTTATGTTCGTAACCTCAGAGGAAATAAACAATAATGCGCAGAACTTACTGTAAAGGACATCACCTACACTGAACTGGGGATCATTGCCAACATTTTGGCTGACAGGTAAAGCTCAAATATCTCCCCCCACTTCCTCACTGATAGTCCAAAGGAAATACCACATAACACAATCCCCCCAAGCATTATGAGGGAACAGGTCATCAATGCATTTTCCTAGGCCAAAAACACTGCATCGATGGGCCCAGGTAATATCCCAGGATGTTTAATAAGTAGTATGAAACATAAACTCTCTTGTTCACTTGAATCACTTTTCAGCTGGAGCCTTCAGATAGATTTTGTGCCAAAGGAATGGAAAATAGCTATAGTCATTCCCCTGCAGAAAGAAGGTCGAACTATTGATCTGGGTAACTACAGGCCCATAAGTCATACCAGCCTCATATGTAAGGCCATGGAAAGAATCATCATGGACATGATAAATGAGGATATAGGTAACCTGCAAATGCTGGACCCATCATAGTTCAGCTTTGTTAAAGGAAAGTCATGCCTATTAAATCTGGTGGACTTTCTTGAAAGGGTCACCAAAGCATTGGATGAAGGTAAAACTGTGCATACAGCTTACCTCAACCTGCCCAAGACAATACCCCACTCAGGCATTATTGACAAGCTCACTAATTTAGGTATAAATCCTTTTATCACCCAATGGATAGGCAATTGGCTCAATGATAGGACTCAGAAGGTCAAAATAGGTAAGGCCATTCTCTAGCAGAGTCCCCCAGGGCTCTGTACTGAGGCCACTCCTTTTTGGCATCTATTTCTCTGAAATGGAAGCAAATGCTGAAGGTTTATGGCTGACTAAGTTTGCAGATGATTGTGAGTTGGGGATTATAATCGATTCCTCTGCAGGCACTAGCATTCTTCAAGAATGTCTATCTCTGACTAACAAATGGTGCCAAAGCCACTGTCTTAATCTCAATCCTAATAAATGCATAATTATAACCTTTGGGAAGTCAATCTTCCTGGCTAATTACCATGCTGATAATACACCCCTAAGAGTCATCCTAGTAGTCAAGGATCGGGGTATGCACGTAGACAAAAAAAGGAATCCAATCCGGTGATCCCTTCCCATAAACAAACTTTACAACAAAAGGAAAAAACTGTTGCAGAAAAGAGGAAAATCCCAGAATGCAAAAAACTCCCTTACCAGCCTCAGTAAGAAGCTGAGATCCCTCATAAAATCCTCCAAAGCTAGTTACAAAAATACAATTGCCAAAGAATCCAAAGACAACCATAAGGCATTCTATAGCTATGCCAAGAATCTAAATGGCAGTGCTCAGATCTGCTCTGAGCTACAACAGAATGGCATTGAATATACTGATCCCAAGGATATTATGAATATCCTGGCAGATCGATTCAGTGCAAACTTCACCCCCCTCTCACCCCCTAAAGGACCCATCTCAATACCAAAAGACTGCCAAATTCCAGTAATAACGGCCACACAGGTAAAAAATGCACTCTCCAAAGCTAAGAATACAGCATCCATGGGACCAGATGACATCCCAGGCTGTGTTCTACATGAACTATAAAATGAACTGGCACCTCACCTAAGTGTCATGTTTAATCATAGCCTCACCACAGGCTTCATGCCCACTGAGTGGTGCACAGCTACAATTATCCCACTCCACAAGAGGGGATCCACCTTGGAGCCCAGGAACTACTGCCAAATCAGTCTGACGAGCCTGATCTCCAAGGCCATGGAACGTATTATCCTGGAACTTATAAACAAAGACATTGGCAACTTCAAACACTAGACCCCATGCAGTTTGGGTTCTTGAAGGGCCAAACTTGTCTCCTGAACCTGATTGACATCTTTGAATCAGTCTCCAGAGTCATGGACAAGGCTAAGGTGGTCCACACAGCCTATCTGGACCTCACCAAGGCCTTCGACACCATCCCTCACTCTGGAATCATAGAGAAACTTACTAAGCTGGGATTTAATCCCTACGCCATTCGATGGGTTGCCAACTGGCATACTGACAGAACCCACACTGTAAAACTAGCCGACTCCAAATCCAGCTCCAGACAAGTGACAAGTGGAGTACCTCAGGGTTCAGTCCTGGGACCGCTCTTGTTTGGCATCTACTGCTCTGAAATACAGGCCAACACTAAGGGAATCTGGCTAACAAAGTTTGCAGATGACTGCAACCTGGGAGCCATTATTGAATCCACAAATGATGTGGATATTCTACAAAAGGACCTTACAGAAACAGATGCTTGGTGCCAGAACCATGGGCTTAAGCTCAGTGCCAAGAAATGTATAGTTATCCCCTTTGGGAAAAGAACATGTACCCATAAATTACCACATAGGTGGCAGTACACTAACCACCAAAAATGTGGTAAGATACTTAGGGACACAGGTGAACAGTGGCCTCACCTTTGATAACCAAATCGCCACAACAGTCAGGAAATCCTTCTATGTGGCACACCTCATCACTAAGGGCTTTTCATCCAGAAAAAAGGAGGTCATTGTCCCACTGTACTCATCCCTTATTAGGCCCATTATAGAATACCACGCCCCATTTGGTATGTACCACTCAAGACATCTGCAACAACTGGAAAGGCCGCAGAAATACCTCACTAAATGAATCACAGGCATAAAGCAGATGCCCTATGCTGACCGTCTAAAAAAACTCCACCTATACTCTGTCACATATTGTCTACTCAGAGTTGATCTCTGCTTAACATACAAGGCCATGTCAAACCCAGTGCTGTTGAACATGCTACACTTAAAGAAATCCCAATCCCTCAGAGACACACATGCTCCAGGAATCTAAACCTTGTCATCACAGTGAACAAAACATGCTGGAGGGATAGGTTCCTGACCCAGAGACTCCCCAGACTCTGGAATAGACTGCCTATACATGTCAAGCAGAGTGCCTCTTTGGCCTTCTTCAAAAACACTTGATGATTGGATGGGAGATAGGAAATTCACCCCAGTGATCATGTCAGTTGCCCTGTTAGACAGGGGTCCAGGGAAGTAAATATTGTGGGAAGAAATAGCCAGGGAATTGTTATGGCTAGGCTTGTATAGGCCCTTGGGCCAATAGCCTAGTATCAAACCTATGAACCTTACCTTCGACCACCATGTGACAACAGTGGTGAGGAAATCTTTTTATGTTGTGCAACTTATAAGTAAGGGCATGTCATCTACGTCCAAAGGAGCCATTATCCCATTGTACTCCACCCTTAACAAACCAACCATAGAGTACAATGCTCCCTTTGGTATGAACCTGAGCAGGCATTTGTAGCAACTAGAGTGACCTCAAAGGTTCCTTACAAAAAGAGTACAAAGTGTAACAAACTTGCCTTATGCAGAGGGCCTTAAAGCCCTTTCCCTCTACTCAGTCTCCTATAGATTACTGAGGAGTGATCTTTGCTTCACTTAAAAGGCATCTGCAAATCCCACTCTTATGAATCTCCTGCATATTTATAAGTCAAAGACTACCAGAAATAAAAGGTCTAAGGACCTGAATTTTGTCTGTGACTTAAAGAGAACATGCTGGAGAGGCAGATATGTGTCCCAGAGACAGTCCCTCCTATGGACCAGGCTTCCCATCCATGTGAAGCTGAGTTTGTCTATTACCCAGTTTAAGCACAACCTGGACAAGTGGATGGGGACCAGAAAAGACCAGTTCTGGCACCCATGTCTCTTATAGATAGAGGTAGCTCATAAATGTCTGGCTCTCAGTGTCCTATTTGGATACAGGACATCATTATATTTCAGGAAAACTTGGCTAGGCTTAGAAAGGCCCATTGGGTCATTAGCCTAGTAACAGTCTCTGAATCTATGAATCTATGACTAAGTAAAGGGCAACCAGTAAAGATAGCCAGTTGCATGCTCTCTTTTTGGCTCTGCAAGCCAGGTGCTTATGGGGGAGCAGAGATCTAAGAAAAAACTCCTTGAACCACCCTAATAGGTGTCTAAATAAAGGCCCTACCAATCAATCCTCAGTTGGCCATTAGGAGGCTGATTATTGAAATGTATTGGGGACAAAGAGTGATAACAAAAACAACAACAACAAAAAGAATCACTTCAAGGTAAATGGTTACTCAGTAGCCATATAATTAAATTGGACTCGTAATTGATGAACTTGAGATATGTCCATGCCCACTAGCCATCTTACAGACATAATTCATGCCATTCACAAACCACCATCTTTTTTCAAAAAGAAAATGTAACTCCTAGAGCTATTCTGATTCTTCTATTGCTCTGCAGCTTCAAGTGGATATTTGTACATTGAGTGTATCAAAGTAAAATCTCAGTAGTTAAGGACAAAGTACAAGGTGCCAGATAACTTTCCAAACTATTTCTTTTCAAATTTTAAACTATTAGTGATTCTAGATTTATGGAGAAATAATATGCCAGCCCTAATACAAACTGAATACTATTTTAATGCATACAGGACTATAAAAAGCCAAGTGCTGTGAGTCAGCAACACTGACAAGTACATCACTGTGTCAACCAAACTTGGGAAATTTTATTTCCTAAATTGATAACATAATACTTGAAATAAATACTCCTCTGTATTTTAGCATGCCTCCAGAATTCTTTGTACTTGCAGAATGCAGAATGAAGCCCCTGTTCCTCTATAAATTAACTATCTGGCCATCTAAAATCTATGGTTAGTATGATGACAAAAAGTTTAAAAGTTGGCTCAGTTGAAAAAAAAGGTCCCCGGGATTCAATAAACCCTACACAGTTATTTTTTTGCAAAAACAAACAGTTTGCGATTCAGTAAACTACATGTAGTGGCAAGCACTCATGTGCAATCACGCTGACACTGCTGGAGCCCATGTAGCTTCCGTGGCTTGTAAATCACCCCTGCAAAGCTGTCCTCAGTGATTCAATAAACTCTAAAACAACTGCGTAGACTCTATGTAGCTCCTGGCCATGTATTCAAAAAATTTTCGAATACAGCCACTGAAAAAGTTCTACCAAAAACCAAACTAAGTAAAAGTGATCACATCAGCACACAACTGACCTTAAAAAAGTAAAAATACATACATTAATATATATTTAGTCATTCTTGTTCTAAAAAAGGGTGAATAACAGCAACAATAATTAATACATAAATGGTAGCTTTGCTCCCCCATACCACTATACCTACAAGTAATGTCTACATCCTAAATATAACATGGTATGAAAAGCAGCAGTGGCACAGTAATGTAAGCATGTTGAGTATGTAGGTTGTGGAATACAGTAAAATGTAAGGAAAAATGGTTGCCCCTTTTGTTTTATGCATACCTCTCCCCTGCAGTTCCCCTGCCTACACTGTTACTAACTGTGCACAAGAGGGCCTCTCTATATGATTACTATGCAAATGAGGTCCACACACCTTTGATTTACTGAATCACTAAAAAGTGTAACTGTGTAGTGCAGACCACTTCATGTAGGGACCCCTACAGTGTTTTTGCTGTGCCACTCTTAATGCAGTTGTGGGAAAATGAGGAATACATAGCAGGTGTCTGTCTAACTGCTGTGTGACTATTTCTATAGCACCCTTTGTATATGCTTGGGCTAGAGTTCAGATGGCACAGGGTTTGAGTACAGATCCTTCAACCTTCTTATTTACCATTTTTTTTTTGCCGTTTGTCAGCACAGGAACGTGCAAGGGCACATAGTGGCACAACGCAAATACATAGCAGGTGTCTGTCTAACTGATATGTCAATATTTCTATAGCCACATGTGTATATGCTTGGGCTGGAGTACAGATGGTGCAGGGTTCAAGTACAGGCCCTGCAATCTCATTTACCTTTTTTTATTTTTGCTGTTGGTGTGTGCAGGGACTTGCAGAGGTGCGCAAGGGTGTGTAGTGGTGCAACGCACAGCAATGACTGAAACTGCACTTAATACTTGCAAGTAAGTAGCAGGTGTGTCTCATATGTGTTAATTACAACAGAATCAGGTGATTATCAGCACAGTACTATTCCACAGGTTATAAAGCAGCCATGTAGACTCGTCTGTTTTTCCTGCCTACTGCAATACCATTATATTCGGGTCAAGGATCTTTTAACCTGAGACAATGCTAGGGGCTGTTGCACCTTTAATCCATATGTATGTGTTATAGGCTGAAACCACAGGCTGCTGTTGCTGATGACAATAGGCCTAGGCTGAGGATGAGAACAGTGTTCAGGCCCAGGCTAACATTTCATATGCTACATGACACAGAAATTGCAGAGCACTACAGGGTGGACAGGGACACATTACAGGAACTCTGTGAGCTCTGCCACCCTCAAATCAGACCAAGAGCCAACAGAGGGTAACCCATCCTAATGGAAACTAAGGTATGTGTAGCCCTTAGGATATTAGCTACAGGTACCTTTCACAGACAAACATGAGAAATGATGAGCATGTCACAGGCATTAGCATCCAGGAACTACCCAATATGGTCCACGTCTACCAGGTAGTGCACTACCCTGATGTAGTGGGTGCTTTAGTCTGCACTCATGTATATATCAAAGCACTACCTGATGAGTGGGGTAGAATTTACTATAACTGCAAGGGTTCCCCTCCATCAACTACCAAGTCATGTGTGATGCCCAGGAAATTATTTTGAATTTGTGTGCTGGCAACCCTGGCAGTTATCATGACTCCCATATATGACACACATCACAGATGTACCAGATGTGTGATGGGGGGGGGCACCCCACAGGGATATTTACTGGGGGATGCTGGCTATGCACTGGAGCTGGAGCTGATGACACCCATCAGAAGTGCACACACACTCACAGAAGAACTCTATAATGAGGCATACACTCAAATTAGAAACATCATAGAGCATGTGTTCTGCTGAAGTCATGGTTCAGGTGCCTAGATACATCTGGTGCAGCACTGCAGTACATTCCACGTACATGTACAAACATATTCACAGTATGTGCTGTGCTACACAATCTAATCTTGCAGAAACAGTTGCAGCAGGATCAGCAAAGGGAAAGGGCACACATCCCCCACCATGATGAGCATGTCACAGGCATCAGCATCCAGGATCTACCCAAATTCCTGGATGCAATGCTCATAAATGTCAGTGAGCACATATGTTTCCCTCATAGGTCTGAGGAGAGGACCAGCAATAGCGTCCACTTCTAACCGGGTTGTGCACTACCCTGATATAGTGGGTGCTATAGTCTGCACTCATGTATACATCAAGTTGTGAAGGCTGCCAGCCCAGCTAGCTAGAATTTTGTAAATAAATCTATGTCAAATATTAATATGATCCATAGGCTTGTCTACAAATGTAAGTAACCTGTGTGTTATGTGCTGAGTTTCAAAAATGTAACCACAGTGCACCCTGCTGGAAAAGAGCAGAAATGTATATGGAATATATGCCTGTGTAAATGTATGTTTTCATAGTAGAAGTGGGAACATACAGAGTTAACTTGCAAACTATGAGAAAATAAGAAGAGTTATATGATTGTATTTATTACAGCTAGAAGACAGAATGTCTGCAGCTAGAGTTTCT
Source organism: Protopterus annectens (assembly GCF_019279795.1). Lineage (NCBI taxonomy): Eukaryota > Metazoa > Chordata > Ceratodontiformes > Protopteridae > Protopterus > Protopterus annectens. The sequence goes on from NC_056744.1 coordinate 823,145,357, forward strand.
TTCTATTGTCTTAAGACAGAAATAATTACTAGGTTTAAAATGTAAAAGTGTTAATTGTTTTACGACTTCCAGTTTCAAGCAAGCTTCTAAGAGATAAGTGTCAGCTTGTAAGAGATAAGTATTATTCATAGAGACATGTTAAATTCTGTTGGTATCTGTTTAGCCTGGGAACTAGATGCAGGTGTCAAATAGTGATGTCATCTAGCTAACCCAGCAGTAATGTGTCTTATTAATTTAAGAACTATTGCAGAGAGAAAGTCAGTGCATTTTGTATCTTGTCTTGGACCTAGCAACACTCTCACCAGCACTTGTCTTTGCTCTGTAAGTAAGACTTAGATCATATTTCTCTTAGAGATAGATAGGAATATAGCAAGATTAGTCAATATGTTTTCTGTATTTATGTGAGACTGTCCTGGAATGTTGTTTTAAAATATTTCATGTGATTCTGAACTCTATTGTCACTGTGTTGAGTTAATAAGTATTGTCTTGTGCTTTTATTATTTATTATTAAATACATTTAAACATTTTAATTGTGGCTGTTTTTTTAGAGATATTTACGCTCTTGGAATACTTGCATGTGTATTTGGTGATACTGTACAGGCAACTCTGGAATAGCCTTAAAAGTTCTGGTCACACTTATCATTTGGATAACAGTAACATAACACAGTAGAATTGGTCACCCTTTGTAAGTGCCTTATAGTAGCTAGTAGCTGATAAGGGTGGTTGATGGCAGGTGGTACTACCATATAGTCTGGGCAGAAGAGGGCATAGCTAGAAAACTTATGCTAGCCTTCCCCAGGAGTGTCTGTGTGTTTGTATATAAATCAAATCTCAAAGTGTGTGTGTGTGTGTGTGTGTGTGTGTGTGTGTGTGTGTGTGTGTGTGTGTGTGTGTGTGTGTGTATGTGTGAGCTACTTAGGCAAGGACATGAAGTGCTGGTTGGAGAGAGAGGGTGCTGAAGATTTTGGTTTGACCACTTGGCTGGGATCTAAACCCTATAGCTGTGCCAGTGGGAACCCTATAGCTGTGCCAGTGGGGAGACTTACTGGGGATCTGGAGAGAGAGAGAGAGAGAGAAACAGCCCCAGACTGACAGTGATCTCTGTGTGCTATTAAGGGAAATTGTACTTTTCTGTATGTGTACTTGTCATCCTCCCAATGTGCACATCCCTCACTGGTGTTAGTGGTGAGGACTGAGGCTCACGGATTACTGGGCCAGGGCAGGGGCGTCACACAAGGTACCACCTGGTGAGTGGGGTAGAATCTACTATAACTGCAAAGAGTTCCCCTCCATCAACTGCCAAGTCATGTGTGATGCCCAGGGAATTAACTTGAATTTGTGTGCTGGCAACCCTGCCAGTTATCATGACTCCCATATATGGCACACATCACAGCTGTACCAGATGTTTGATGGGGGGGACACCCAACAGGGACATTTACTGGGGGATGCTGGCTATGCACTGGAGCCATGACTGGTGACACCCATCAGAAGTGCACACACACCCACAGAAGAACTTTGTAATGAGGCACACACTCAAACTAGAAACATCATAGAGCATGTGTTTGGGCTGCTGAAGTCATGGTTCAGGTGCCTAGATACATCCGTTGGAGCACTGCAGTATGATCCATGTATATGTACAAAAATATTCACAGTATGTACTGTGCTACACAATCTGATCTTGCAGAAACAGTTGCAGCAGGATCAGCAAAGGGAAGGGACACACATCCCCCACCATTGCCTACTGCACCACAGGCACAGTCACAGGAAGACTTGGAGGGGGAACCACCAGCTGCTCTGACCAGAGGCAGAACTAGGTGTGCACAATATGCTCTTGCTTTGGCTAAGAGACAATGCATAGCACATTCACTGAACACCCAGGGACCTAATCTCTTTCTCCTACTCATATATGTTAGTCAGACTTATGCCAGACAACTCACACAGCCTTTTCCTCCACACATATTGCCTGTGTACTGCCTGCTTCACACAGAGTCAGCCTAGAAATAAAATTGTTACCAACTGCTGCAATTGCAAGGTACCTCACAAACCTTCCTCTCAGCTGGACAGATTGTCGCACAATGTCCAGAATATTGTCTTATATTTTTGGTCCATTTTCATAAAGATGTGCGGTGGTGTTATGGAAGATTACTGATAAATCATTAAAGATGAAGTCAGTAAATAATGACTGACACCTTAGTTTCAGACTTCATATCCCTCAGAAATTTCATGATAATGCAAAACCTGTTATACTGATAACTTTCTTAGTTTGTAAGAGAAATATTTAACAAGTGTACCTATGTTAGTCCCTTTGCTCCACTTTTATTTATGGCTTTGTCCACATTTCATGCTTTAAGAGGTTGAGAGGTATGCTCCTGAAGAGCTGATGGTTTAATGATATTATCTCATATTACTGAGTTGTTTACCTTGCGTAATCAGGTAAATATTGATGAATGTCCACAGAAATAACTGTAACATGTCACAGCAGAGCAAATGTGGTCACTTACATGTTCACATTACTAAGTAGTATGCCTCATCCATTACAGATTCACACATTCAGCCCTGTCAAAGGTAATGAGGAACACTGCATGCCTGCAGTGTAGCACCATACTGTTGCAATGGTAAAGCATTGCACACAACAGTTGTAAGGTAGTGATACACATTGCAATCTCTGATTTCAAAAACAGCCCCAAGATTAAACTGCAGGCAGGATGCAGAACAAGGAGAGTAGAAGTAACACGGAGAGAAAAACATATATTTCATTGTGCCATGCCAGAACATCAGCTGTGATCACCAAACTAACAACAGGCTAAGTTTCTTCGACACATAACAGTAACTGAGGTTTGCCTCCCCCCTACACAAAACAGCAGGGTCCCCTTGTTTGATCCATAGCAGTGAACACTGTGTTGCACTTCATTGTGTGAATAATGCTTGTAATAGTGTGTTGCAAGCTGTTTCTGTGGCAATGAGGAATAAGGCATCCATCTTGTGTTCCAAAAATCCATTCTTGTGCAGGTTTAAATCCCACACTATGTAGGCATTTGTAATGTGTACTTTCGTTTGCTACTGTGGTTAACATACCTAGCTTTTATGCATTTCACTTCTTTTCTCTGTTTCACTTTCCTTTACTTATGGGATAAGGAATGTAGGAGATGTCCATGCCCATTACTAGCACATGTCAGTCCTGGAGTAAATTGTCTGAGCATAGTCAAACATGACATATATTGTTTTCTGATAAGAACAAAGTCATTGCCTTGTTTGTAGCAGTAAACAAAATGTGTCATGTTTGGCTGTGCTCATCTGTTTTGTGCAGAGCACTGCATCACTAAAAATGGACAAACAAGGTCACCTAAGAAGCAAACTGCCAAAACCAGAAACCGTATATTCAATTGTTGCCCTTGGTCACTGCAAAAACCAAGCTTGGAGTAGAGACTCAGCTAGTAGATGTGGGCACTGTGGCTTGTGTTTGTGCACTGCTTACCTATGTGAAAAGAGGTGTAATTCACATGCATGTACACTTAGCATATCAGCGCATAAACCCACTGTGCTATGGGACTGTATATATGATGCTTCATTGCTGATCTATACTGGATATTAGATTGGAAACATTACACAGCAAGGTCCAGATATAAGTATGTCTCATATATTTACAATATATCAGTATGTTGCCCACCTCCAGACTCCCCCAAACACAAATTAGTATAATACTGGGGGATAAAAAAACAGTGTCTGATTCTGAGGGTACATAGCTAGGTTATTGCTTACTGTATTTGCATTTTTGTTGTATGAATGTTCATGTTATTATGATTGGATGTAGAAATAGTTGAGAGCATGCAATTGTCACTACTTTCTACTTAATGCTGTTGTAAGGTTTGAGAATTGAGAAAATGTTGGATGTATCATTAGTTTGTGATTCCTGTCTGTAATGACCAACACACAATACCCTGTACAAGTGATGTGAACTGTTCCATATCCCCTACTTTATAGCATATGTCTTAAAAGATGTTTCAGCCACCACCTATAATACACATCAAAGGTCATGGCAGGGTCTGTATTAGAACATCAAATTTTCTAAATAGCGAACTCTCACATGAGCAAAAATGCAGGACCTTGAAGTTTATTTTGACTGCAGTACAATGAAGATTGGAATATTTGCCCGTTCCTCACTGTAGTGCGATCTCGGAGTTGGAATATATATTTAGCGGGGGGGGGGTCCCACAATAATGATTTTTAAGTCCTGCATTTTTGATCATGTGAGCATTCGCTATTTAGAACATTCGATGTTCTAATATAAACCCGTCATGCCATGATATTCTGATGTTAGGTTTGTGTGACAACACAACATGCATTTTCCCTTGTTTGCAGTTTAATAGTGTACATTTTTATTTTAGTTTCTATTTTCAATTTGCGGATGCGCCATGTCAAAACATGCAAACAGAGAATGCACATGTTTGCAAGATGGTAAGCGCAGTGCAACAGTAGCCCAACAATACATTTACGTGCAAACTATATTTCTGTTTTATAAAAATATTTACAGTTGTTCCTTCCAGCTGCTTTTGAACACAGTGCTATGGGGGCAAAAAAGGTTAAGAATTGCCGATGGTACTTCGTTCAACTACAGATGTATGTAATTGGTACTCCTTTCAACTACAGATATTTAATTGGGTTGGTTGAGGATTGCTGCGTGATGCACAGCTTAGCACAAATGGCTTTCACTATGTGCATTTTGTTTGCATATAAAGTGGCAGTGCATAAGCCACACAAATGGGCCACCCGAGTAGCGGACAGGACCCAAGCAGTTACACACATACACCAGATGTATTCAATTAATACTATTGGCCATTGTGCAAACACATTTCCCAGCAGTGTGTGCTGTTGGGCAACATGTTTGCATGATGATGAGCAATGCACAACACTTTCAAATGTTGCAAATCCAGAAAGTGCGCACAACCAGTAAGCATGATACCTGCAATTGGTGGAAAAACATTATTCTACATTGGTCCTGATCTGTGATAGGTATGGCTGGCATTTCTGGAGAGTTTTTGAGATTCTCTGCTCAAAGAGGGGGTGTCCAGGAGTCCAAAGTGTTTGTTGGACTCCTAGCCAATGGACATGGGCACAGGCTGCTGCAGAGAGACTATTGTGGCTTTGAGTACAAGGCAGAGGCATGGGATAATCTGTCCTGGGCTCTGAGCAGTGCTACCAGTATTCCCCACACTGGTGAACAATGTAGGAATGACAACAGAGACCACAGAATCAGGAACAGGGATACCCTTGACCATTGAATTGAGGAATGTGGGACTGGGGAAACTCCACAGATGTGTAAGAGTAACTTACAGAGACTACTTGTCAGAATTAAATGCTGGATATAGTCAGGATTGGTATGCTTAATGATATTCTGTTGTGTTCTGTTTTTTCTGCAGCTGTCACAGACCGGGCACTGAGTGTGTGAACCAATGATGCTAGATTGGCACTGATACAAGACGCATGTGGCATGTATGTATCACAACAGTGAGGTTATTTTAGCATTAAAAAGTTACAATGCATTTATTTGTTACTTACATAATTGTATCAAATTGAGCATTCATTTTTTAACTATAATAGAGAAGTATGCATACATTATTCCAGAGGGCAAAACAACAGTCCATCATTACAAAGTAGTCATAGGTTATGCCTTCAAAATCCACACTTCCTAAATATGTTAAATATGTATAATATATTAAATATGTTAAGGTTTCATCAGTATTGCAAGGTAAAATCAGAGTTGTAAGCAGTGTCACCACTGGCTTGCTGTAAACTGTAATCAGTATATTTGGACCACACATACTATATGCACAATGTATGAACACATCAAGGCTTGCTTACTGCAATCTGTAGTATATTGTGCATCTGTTAGAAGTTGGATAGTCTGAACAGTAAACAGAGGTCTTTGTTAGGAGTTTGTGGTGTTAAAAGTAAAGGTAACAGAATAGAGTAAAATAATTGTATCAATGGTTTGTATGCTACATATGAAATTACTAATGTTTTCTCTTTTTTCTCTCACCCCAACTCTTTCTCTCATTTTAGGTTGTTTATTATTTTCTTTTTTGTGTGTGTTTACTTTTTTATTTTTTGTTTTTCCGACAGCACAGCAGGGTAGTACTGTTCTACAGGATCCACCTTCTCTAACTTCACTGGCTGAAGCACCACTGCCCAGCATGTCTGGTACAGTACTTGGTAGCACCCTTTCTGCTGCCACTGCACTACCCAACCCCTCAGGTAAATTTGCTCTGGAGGACAGGCCTATGGCTCCCCTCAGGTGCAGTGGCAGAGGGGGTGAGTTTATCCCTTGTGACAGACTGCCAGGTATGGTGCATATGATTGCGCACCTCACTGTTGGTGGAAGCCTATGCTGGCTGTAGACACTGCTCTCCATCATTGTATTAAATAACACAAGGAGACACAGACATCAGACACTGCATCCATTGACGCAGTGAGGTGACAGTGTTGACAGTCTAGTGGGTGAGGACTCAATTCTCACTGTCACCCAACTTGTTGGCCATGGATTCGCAATATCCCTGCCCTCACACATGTGTCCTTCACTGTCCTGGTCTCTTGTCTTGTTTGTCTTGTCTGTCTGCAGTTGTTTCCTCACCTGCCCAATGTACCTCACCCAGACATTCTTACAGCCCTTCCCTAACATTCCTCTCTCTCAGAAAAAAAAGAAGGGCACCTGTCCCACAAAAAAATATTGCCCCATACATAGCTCTTCATTTTGCACATGTGTGTTCATGACACATATGATTATTTCAAATTGTCTATACAAATTCTTTATACAACAGATTGTATTGTGGTCACCCCTCTCTCTCTGGGGGTGATAGTCCAAATTCAGCCAAATTTATCGATATGGCACATTGGTGCACACCATGCACCATCATGCAATAATTCTTTAAAGAAAAGAAATGGGGAGACAGGAAAGTGGTTAAATGTGGAGCAAGCAGGGGAAAGAACAAATTGAAAATAAGGCAAGAATGTACAGGAAGGTTCATAGGTTCATAGGTTCATACTAGGCTATTGGCCCTAGGGCCTATACAAGCCTAGCCATAACAATTCCCTGGCTATTTCTTCCCACACTATTTACTTCCCTGGACCCCTGTCTAGCAGGGTGACTGATGTGATCCCCGGGATGAATTTCCTTTCTCCCATCCAATCGTCACGGTTCCTTTTGAAGAGGGCTAAAGAGACGCTCTGCTTGACATGTATGGGCAGTCTATTCCAGAGTCTGGGGAGTCTCTGCGTCAGGAACCTTTCCCTCCAGTATGTTTTGTTTATTGTGATGACAAGGTTTAGATCCCTGGAGCATGTGGGTCTGAAGGACTGGGATTTCTTTAAGTGTAGCATGTAGGAAAGAACCATAGCTATCTATTTCCTCCAGAATAAAACATACAAATTTGGCTGAATTTGGACTGTCACCCCCAGATAGAAGGGTGACCACAACACAATCTGTTGTAGAGAGAATTGTATAGAGAATTTAAAATAATCATGTGTGTCATGAATACACATGTGCGAAATGGAGAGCTATGTATGTGATGATTTTTTTGTGGGACACGTGCCCATTTTTTAGAGAGAGAGAGAGAGAGAGGAATATTAAGGAAGGGCTGTAGGAATGTCTGGGTGAGGTAAGTTGGGCAGGTGAGGAAGCAGTTGCAGACAGATAAGACAAGAGACAGGGGCTGTGAAGGACACATTAGGTGGGTGAACACCATGGATGAGGAATGCGATTGGAAATCTCAATCCCATGTCTGTTGAGTTGGTTGGATTTCCACTGTGTGATACCTTAAACCTCTTGAATCAGAGACAACATGGGATATATGTAAATTACCCTTTAAGGATATCAGGTATTTCAGCTAAATGGCAATTCTGAATGTCCATGACTTTTTTCTTTTACTTTTAAGTCTTTTATGGACAATTTCAGTATTTTATGGACAATTTCAGGCCAATAAAGCCAAACCCCTCTAGCTATGGACTTTTATTTTATTTATTTATTTATTTAACATTTGTTGACCAGGAAAGTCTGACTAGGTTCCACAGATCCTGTTTTCAGCAGAGGCCCGGGGAGAAATGCTCCAGAAGCATGTCTTTAGACTTGCATGTTTCTGCCTTCTTATGACATCATCAGCACAGCATAAGAGGAATGTTTGACTTTTGGAAACACAGGGTAGTCATACCCAACTGATATCCATAAACCTAAGGGTGTCTACAAAATATTCCAACTAATAAACTAAAACAATAGGTTCATAGGTGATTACTAAATTAATGGCGCAAGAGCCTTTACAATCCTAGCCAATAATACCCATGATATGACAATATTGTATCTTAATTCCCCAGATAAGGGATGAGGAAGTATTAGGGAAGTGGGTCTTAGGGTGTTGGAGCTCTGAGTCATTTTACAGACTGCCTCTGTCCATAAGGGATATGGGTAGTACCCCAGGAGTGAATTTATGGTTCCCCATCCATTTATCCAAATTCCTTTTGAAGAGAGTGAGGGATGGGATTTGTTTTACGAAGATAGGAAGTTTATTCCATACACGAGGTAGCCTTTGAGATACAAATTTGTCTCTCCAGCAAGTTCTGTTACAGTCACAAATAAGGTTCATGTCCATGGAATGCATTACCCTTGTATAATTTTTCTTGTGAATATGTAACATTTTCATCAGTGCTGGATCACAGAATGCCTTGTAGGTCAGGCATAAGTCCCCTCTCAGTAGACAATATGAGAAGGAGTAAATGGAGAGGGTCTTTAGTCGCATTGCATAAGAAATGTATCTTACACTTTATAGTTTTTTAAAGAGAAAATTCTGTGGCCGCTCCAATTGTTGTATGTACCTGGCTATGTACATGCAGAAGGGAACATTGTACTCGATTATGAGCCTGATGAGGGCTGAATACAATGGCACTATGACTTCCTTTGACCTTGATGCCATAAATTTACTTATAAGTTGATTCACACAAAAGGATTTCTTCACTACTGTAGCTACCTGGTGGTCAAAGTTTAGGTCACTATCTATCTGTGTTCCTAGGTCCCTCATCACTGGGTTTACTTTTAGGGGTGTGCTATCAATATTATAATTTACAGGGATATCGAATGTACTGAAGAGAATGATTATGCATTTTTTTAGCATTTAGTCTCAGACCATGGTTTTGCCACCAAGTTGACTGCCATTTTTAGGCCTGTTTATAGGATGTCAGCATCATTTAGGGATTCAGTGATTGCTCCCAGCTTACAGTTGTAAGTGAACTTGGTGAGCCAGTGGTCCCCAACATTGGCCTTCACTTCAGAGAAGTATATACCAAACAGGAGGGGTCCCAACACTGAGCCCTGTGGGACACCACTAGTAACAGGTTTCTTATCAGAAGTGGATTCACCTATCTGGACAGCATGCGTCCTGTCAGTGAGCCAGTTGGTTATCCATCTGATGATGTAGGAGTTTATGCCTAACTCAGTAAGTTTATCTATAATCCCTGAGTGGGGGATTGTGTCAAAAGCTTTTGCCAGGTATAGATAAGGTGTGTGTACCGTTTTACCCTCATCCATGGCACTAATGACTTTCTCAATGAAGACCACCATATCGATCAGGTAAGACCTCCCTCTGACAATGCCAGATTTGGTCTGATCCAGTTTTTGGAGATTTCCTATGTTATTGCTTAGGTCCACGATAATTCTCTCCATGGCCTTGTAGAGGAGTCTGGTCAAGCTTATGAGTCTGTAGTTACATGCATCAGTTGATGGACCTCCTTGTGCAAAGGAATGGCTGTTGCAGTACTCCATTCCTCTGGGATGAAGCCCTTTCAGAGGCTGTAGTTAAAGAGAGTTGCTAGTGGCCCTGATAGATTCTCTTTTAAGCTATTTAAGAAGCATTCTGGAATGTTGTTGGGACCCATAGAGGCTGTGTTTTTGGATTTAGCGAGCACAGTAACGACCTGTTACCTCATAATGACTGTTAGAGAGTGGTTGCTGGTATTTCTTTGGTGTGGTAGGAGGTGATGGGGACAAGTTTGTACTGAACTTGTCGGGCAGCAGGTTTGCTATAGTTTTAGGCTGGGTGAAAATGTTGCCATTCAGGATTAACTCTGCACATTGCTGAGCATTTACCCAGAGGTTACAAACATAATTAAAAAAGCCTTATGGTTATCTTTCACCTGGGAGGCTATCTTGCCTCATAGTTTGCTTTGGCAGATTTGACCATCTCTTTAATTTGTTTGATTAGACTGGTGAGTGTATTTTTGCACTGATTTGTCTGTTCCTTCACGGCTTTGGAGATGATTTTTTCCTTTTGTTGTATGGCCTATTTATGCCAGGGGTCCACCATGGTGGTTCATTTTTGCCAGTAATCATAGGTTTGACTCAGACAGGTACTGCCTTCTTTATGCAGCTATGAATGTGATTGTACAGTGCTTTTGTATACAGCTCAGAGTAGGCCTCTGTCTCATCCAAGTTGGACGGGCTTGGAAGTTTAATAAGCTGTCACTTAATTTGAGGTTATTGGCCTTAGCAAAGTTCTTAAGGGGTTTGGAGTTTGATGGGAGTTCTAGGCTGGTGTTAATATTAAAGGAGATCATTTTGTAGTCAGATCTTACTAGGGAGGAGTTAATGCATGGGAGGGAGCAGCACCCCCCCATATTTATGAGTAGCAGGTCCAAGATATTTGCAACTCTAGTCAGGGAGCTAACTAGTTTCTCCAGGGCTTTTGCATTGATAAAGTCCAAAAACCTCTAAGCAAGTGAATTATGGGCTGTATAAGTCTCCCAGTTTATGGAGGTGTAGTTGAAGTCATCCATAAGTATGGTGTTAGGTTGAATATTAAGAGATTGCAGTATGTTTAGGAGATGTGGTTTTCCAGACTCTTGTTAGTGGATCTGTGGCTAGCAAGGATATGATCAGGGGGGTCGCACCTGTGGTTAGTTGGGCATGGAGTAGCTCAAGTGAGTCATGTTGTTTGACCAGTCTAGCAGCGTACTTGTCCTTTATGAACACTGAGACATCTGTCTTTGTTTTATCCTGAGCTGACTGGAATTGAAATGTATGAAAGGCATTGTAGCCTTTGATAGCCAAGATGCTTTCTGTGGTACTGAACCATGTTTCTGTGACTACACATATGTCTGCATTCTCCAGGGTGAGGAGTACTTCAAGGCAGTGCAATTTTTTTATTTAAACTCCTAGCATTGAGCAGCAGTACCTTTAGGTAGTCTTGAGTGATTTTTGTTATGTTGGAGGGTTTAGCAACTTGGCACAGCATAAATCCATATCCAGAAAGCAAGTGGTGACATCTGCAAACCATCTCTAACATCATAGTTTGTCAAGCATGTCTCTCCAGGCTGACAGATATTGGATCCCCTTATTATGTCAGCAGAAACTAAACCAATTGTT